>NW_005843666.1:1152-5288 GCF_000455745.1 Alligator sinensis | reverse complement strand
TCTTTCCTGCCTATGCAGGGGGTCGGACTCGATGATCTATTGAGGTCCCTTCCGACCCTAACATCTATGAATCTATGAATCTATGAAACTCAAATAGTTGGAAAAAAAATTTTAGCAAGCTGTTGGGTTTAAAAACCCTTTGTCAGGCTGAGGAAGGGTCTGCAGTTGGTGTGTGCTCTTCCTGGATGGAGTGAATAGTAAAAAAGCCAGAGGCTGGACTGGGCTGCTTGCAAGACAGGCAGCCAGTGAAGATGTAAATTGAGGAGTCAGTGGGTGAGAGATGGGCTGGGGTGGGGGTGGAGAAGGGGGATGAATGTAGCAGTTAAATAGTGGAAAGGTACCTGGAGAGTCAGATGTCAGGCAGGTTATAATGTGTCATAAATCCAATGTCTAGATTTAGTCCACAATTCGTAGGCTCATTCATAGGCTTGTCTCTACTGATGGAGTGGAGTTCATAGGCTCGTCTCTGGAAAGTGTTTTGTAGGTTTCCTTTGAGGATCAGGACTGAGAGATTGGAGAGAGAGTGGTTTTCTTGTGAAATGTGCCCCCACAGGTAATTGGGTGTTTCTGTCTTTGATAGATTTCCGGTGTGCATTCATTCTGGTGTGCAGTTGTTGTCTGGTCTCTCCTATGTGTTTTCCATCAGGGCATTTGGGGCATCGGATGAAGTATATTACATTTCTGGAGGTGCAGCTGTAAGATCCTGGGATGCTGATGGCTCTGTTGTGGGGTGTAGTAATAGTGGGGGTGGTGGAGATGTGGGGGCAGGTTTTGCATTTCTTGTCCTGGCACGGTCTGGATCCTTTTGGTGTGTTCTGGGCCTGAGGAAGTTTGCTTCTGGTGATGAGGTTGGCGAGGTTCGGTGCTTGTTTGAAGGCTACAATGGGTGGTTCTGGGAAGATCTCTTTAGCAGTAGGGTCTCTTTCTAGTATGGGTTGCAATTGTTTGAGGATTGTCCGTGCGGGTTCGAGGGAGGGGTGATATGTTATAACCAGCGGTGTGTGATTTGTGGGGGGTTTCTTCTGTACTGCAGCAATTCTTCACGTGGCATCCAGGTGGCTCTTTCTGACGTGCAATCTGTCTCTCTGGAGGAGTGTCCTTGTTGGGTGCAAGATTGGAGAGGTGGCAATCCCGGGTGTTCTCCTCAGCGCAAATTTGGTGGTATCTGAGGGCTTGGCTGTATATCACAGCTTTCTTGGTGTGCTTGGGGTGATCGCTGGTTCTGTGCAGATATGTATGTTGGTCTGTGGGTTTCTTGTATAACGTGGTCTGTATTTTACCCTTCTGGATACTGATCATCGTGTCTAAAAAGGAGACGTTGGTGCTGGAGTGCTGTGTTCTGTGGCTTGGGGCATACATCTGGGTGCAGAAGCCACCTAGACTCAAATTTTAAAAGTGCTTTGGCACTTGAAGGCATCTGGAAGCCACATGCACTTGATGGGTGAGTTTGGAAATCTCCATCTCCTTCTTCAGGAGACCAAAGCCCCTTGAAAAATCAGGCCCCTTGAACCCTCATGGATGTCAGTGGGACACAGACCTCATGTGCCCGAGACATTTTGAAACGGGCACTGTGGAGGATTTTCATCCCCAGTCTCTTTCCTGTCTTTCCTGCTAGTTTTTTTTCCCCTCTATCATTGTCTTCTTACCTGTCCATCACTCCGGTCCCTAAGCAATCAGCTCTGCCTACCTGACCTGGGCCAGGTGAGAGGGGGTGGACCTTCCTCACTATTGTCCTAAGCAAAGACCTCATGGCCTGGTGGGGGCAGAGTCTGTAGCCCCATTCACTCCACAAGGTAGTGAGGATGCTTTTCAAATTGGTTGGCTAGCAGTCAACAACTGCTGACCTTCATGGGGCCCCCAAAGGTGATGTCAAAAAGTCCATATAAGCTAAGACTGCCCAGGAGGTGGGGCAGAGCAGCCATGATGAAGACACACAGGAGCTGAAACATCTGCACAAGATGCTGAAGGAGTACACTCCTGAAACCTAGCTAGATATATATCTTGCTGTAAAGTAGATGTGTAATCAAAGGCTACCTAGCCACTGTTTGCTCTGAGGTTATTCTATAATACTTCTCTATCCTGCAACTTTCCCCAAGCCTTCCATCTGCCACCAATAAAGTTCTTCACTATACCAAGTGCGGTGGACTTGTTGGGAGAGACGTGCCTTTGTGCAAATGAGGCTGCTTTTTGTGCTTCAGGCTAGAAGAAGCACCCCAAGTGTATGCAGTGGGTCGAGCACCCTTCAGGTCTATAATGCCTGTGTACCTCAAGAGGCACAGGGCCACCTACAGACCAAGACTCTTGAGTGGTGGCAGCGTTATCCCCAGGCTTGCAGGTGTGCTCCAGGAAGAGGGTCGGCCAGACATAAGGTGCCCCAGGGAGGCACTTGGAGCCTGGAAGGTGGACAGGCGCAGTGAGATGGGTGGCTCAGCACAGGAGCGCCCTTTCCTTGCCCACCACACCACTGATGTGTTGCTCCCAAGATGTAGCAGCAGGACTCAGCTCAGGAGATGCCACTGAACAAAGCCCACCCCCCACACCTCCAGCTCCTGCAACATGAGCAAGGTGGATGGAAGTGAAGGCATCTACCCGGCATAGGGCTCTGTGCTGTGGGCAGGCTGCAGTGAGAAGAGCAGCAGTATGCTCCTTGCTTTAGGCTCTGTTACACAGGATCCTAATGTCATAGGAAAGTGGGGCTGCAGGGGACCTCACAAGGTTATCTAGTCCAGCCTTCCGGGCACAGCGGGATCATCCCCATTCATTCCCATTCAGTCCTAAAGGCAGTGTTGCTGGGCTAAGTGTCTCGGGCTCTGCATGCTGTTTGACCACTGATGTTCCAGTGCTGGTGCACGGCCATTACCTTACAACACCCACAATGCCCCTGGAGGCCCTAAGACAGGTCAAGAGCAACAAGAGTGAAAAGCAGTAAGTCTGAAGTTCGGTGCAAAGCTCCACAGCACATCCGAACATGTGGGATCCCATCCAGAATATCCTGCGTGTAAGGATTAGTGCAGCCACCTCAGCAGGGAAGAGAGGTATGTAGCATGGTACAGCCAGCCAAACCTGGGAAGGGACATAGAAATGCTGCACCTAAATACATCCATTAAGTAGCACATTGTGAGGTGAAGCCAGCCTCCTGGCACCCAGGTGTCACTCAGAAAGAATGACTTAAGATTAAGTTTGGTGGCAAAAGCTGAGAGAGGTTTATTGTCTCTTCTGATGGTAGTGAGCAGGTCTGTCCAGGAACCTGCCCGGCTCAGCTACACCGCCCAGAAGTGACGTGCAAAGTACAGCTGATGCTCCCTAAGTGACTGCAAAAGGGTGAGCCTCACACCCCTGTGTTTATAGTTGAGAAGCGCCCAGCCCGGACCAATTCAAGAGTCTCCAACTCACTCCCAAATGAGTCCGGCTGCCCTCTTGTACTAGCAAGTCCTAACTTTTCCCTCCTCATTTGCTCAGCTCCTGTTTCTTACTTGGAAGTAGTGTCTTTGCACAACTGCATATTTTATTATCTCGCCCAGCGCAGTGATGTGGGCTACTCCCAAGATCCTTTATGGTGCCTTAGCTTAGCTACAGCTTACCTCGGCAGCCCTGAAACTCCCAAAGGTGTAAGCACTTCTAATGGCTAAAAAGAAAAGAATAAAAACACACTGGATCTGTGTTTAAACCCGTGCTGTTCCTACTGGCGCTGCTCTGATCACCTGGCTGACAGCACGAATGAAGGTTACACTACATTTATACTCAGTGAATCCCAGCGCTGCTCATTTGAACTGTGTTGCAATAGGACCTATCCACACTTTGGAGGTAAGGCCTGCATCCCTGGTCTCCCTGTCCTCTGCCCTGTGAGGCCCCGGATCTGTGTTTAAACCCGTGCTGTTCCTACTGGCGCTGCTCTGATCACCTGGCTGACAGCACGAATGAAGGTTACACTACATTTATACTCAGTGAATCCCAGCGCTGCTCATTTGAACTGTGTTGCAATAGGACCTATCCACACTTTGGAGGTAAGGCCTGCATCCCTGGTCTCCCTGTCCTCTGCCCTGTGAGGCCCCGACATCTCATAGATTCATAGATGTTAGGGTCGGAAGGGACCTCAATAGATCATCGAGTCCGACCCCCTGCATAGGCAGGAAAGA
>NW_005843666.1:0-273 GCF_000455745.1 Alligator sinensis | reverse complement strand
AACTTGGGCGGAAACTGCTCTAACCTTTTATACGGCTAGCAAACCAATCGCTAGCCGCCAGGTAGGAATAATTTAGAATTGACCAATAGTGGGACACAAATTTGCATACGTGTGGTGGGAACTCTTTTACACCGGGGTTTTCTCTCTGCAGCTGAGAAATCCACCGTGCAAAGAAAGCTCCATGTGCCGGAAAATTCCAGTGTGCCGAGGCACCAAAAATCATTGGATTATGACACTAGGCAATAGATGTGCTGGACATTTTTCCTCCCTAGG
>NW_005843665.1:57344-68940 GCF_000455745.1 Alligator sinensis | reverse complement strand
TTCGGTCTCAGGACCCTCTGGAGCCAGAAACAGTCGAGCCCCGTTGCTGTCCTGACCTCCCCACTGCTCGGTTGATCACGTGGCTTTACTCTTCTGGGGAGGTCCTCTAAAATTGTTGTGAAGGGGATCCAAAATTCCGTTGGAAACAGGAACTTGGCTGCAAATACCACTTGCGAAAGCTCCTGGTTCTCTAGAAATGTGATACTGGAGATAACAAGAGATGTAAAAGTTGGCGTGTCTGGCATCTAGCATCCCGGTCCCTATTTGTTGGAGATACAAGGTAATTTCCAGAACAGCGTTTCCCTGCAGGTTCCTGCTGTACATGGAGCACTGTAGATAAGCCCCCAGAAGCAGCCAGGTTTCAAAGGTGTTAAACACTCACCATTAGTAATAAGCAGCAGAGTAAATTTGTTCATTTATAGATTTATAGATTCATAGATTGTAGAGTCGGAAGGGACCACAAAGGATCATCGTGTCCGACCCTCTGCTCCCAGCAGGAAAGAGGACCGAAGTCAGATGACCCTGGCGAGGTGACTGTGAAGCCTCCTCTTGAAGACCTCTAAGGAGGTTACAGCACCACCTCTCCTGACAGCCCATTCCAGATTCTGGCCACCTTTACTGTAAAAAATTTCTTCCAAGTGTCTAACCTAAACCTACTCTTCACTAGTTTACACCCATTATTTCTAGTTACTCCCTGGGGTGCTCTGCTAAACAGCACATCCCCAATTCCCTGCTGTCTTCCCCCAGTAAACTTGTAGGTGGCTACAAGGTCTCTCGTAGGATGTCTCTTGTGAAGGCTGAATATATCCAGATCCCTCAACCTCCCCGTGTAGGGTCTATCATGAAGGTCACTAATCGTGTGAGTGGCCCTCCTCTGAACCCTCTTCAGATCCTCTGTGTCCCTCTTGAAGTGCGGCTATTAGAACTGGACGCGGTACTCCAACTGCAGCCTGACCAATGCCGCGTAGAGGGGGAGCATCACCTCCCTCAATCTGTTGGTCATGCATTTGCTAATACATGGCAAGGTGTGCTTAGCCTTGTTGATGGCCATTACACTGCTGGCTCAGGTTCATCTTGGAGTCAGCTATGACTCCAAGATCCCTCTCAGCCACTGAGCTGCTGCGGAGGTCATCCCCCAACCTGTAGGTGTGCTGGGGATTCCTCCTCCCCAGGTGAAGTGCCTTGCATTTATCTTTGTTGAATTGCATCCTATTTCATTCCGACCATTGAGCCAACCTGTCAAGATCAGCCTGATCAAGCTCCCTGCTCTCTGGTGTGTTAACTTTGCCCCACAACTTGGTATCATGTGTGAACTTGGAGAAGGTGCTCTTCACACCCTCATCCAAATTGGTGATGAAGATATTAAATAACACCGGCCCAAGGACTGAACCCTGCAGGACACCACTGCCCACCTCCCTCCAGTCCGAGAACAACCCGTCCACCCCACTCTCTGGTGCAGTCCCTGAGCCAGTTGGCCACCCACCTGACTGTGTATCGAGGGCAGAGGCAGTTGTATGCTCAAGAAATGGCTGGTACCCGAACCTCTGTCCTAGCTCACAGTCTATAACCCTGATGGAGGCCACTGCTGAAGGTACTGAACAAAACCAGCCCCAAGACTGAGTGCTGGGGCTCTCCACTTGATACCAGCTGCCAACTAGATACTGAGCCATTGATCACTATCCTCTTAGCAAGATGATCCAGCCAGTTGTCTATGCACCTTACAGTCCATTCATTTAACTTGTACTTCTATAGTTTGCTTGCAAGAAAGTCATGAGAGAGCCAGTTAGAGTTTGGGGAATAAGAGGAGGAATTGGACTTTCTGCTAAGCAAAAACAACTACAATCTCATAGGGATAACAGAGACCTGGTTGGACTCCTCCTCTGACTGGACTATGGGTATAAATGGCTATACCCTGTACAAGAGAGATCATGCTGAAAAAGGGGTCTCTATGTGAAGGAGAGCTACATGTCCCTACAAGCTGAGATTGGCACCCAAAGAGGACAACTGGAGACTCTTTGGGTTAGACTACGAGGGAAACATGGTGAAGGGGATAAAATGGCAGGAGTCTACTACAGACCTCCAAATCATGAACAAGAGCTTGACCAAGAATTCATCAGGCTGAGGCTGCACGCTTTTGGTGCATGGTTGCCATGGGAGACTTCAACTAACCAGACATCTCATGGGAAAAGCACTTGGCCAAATCTGATTGACCCAAAGCTTCCTCACATGCATGGATGAGCTCTACTTGTCTCAAAAAGTTTATGGGCTGACAAGAGGTAAGGCACTGCTGGACCCGGTACTGGCCAAAGGGAGTGATTGAATCAGCAACCTAAGAATTGAAGGGAAGCTGGGAGAAAATGTCATCTTCCCACTGTACTCAGCCTTGGTGAGGCCCAACAGTCACAAAATCCTGCAAAACTATTTCAAGCTGGACATAAGGAGAAATGTCTTTACTGTCCAAGCCCCCAAGGCCTAGGTCAGACTTCCCCAGAGGTGGTGCAAGCACCTACTCTGGACACCTTCAAGAAACTTTGTGAGGTTGAGGTCGGAGGGAGCCTCGGGACACCAAACCAAGTGCAACCCACAAAAACAGCCCAGCCAAGACTGACCAAGAAATACCCAGGTAAGAGACCCAAATAGTCCTGGGATTATGGTTGTGGTTCATACATCTTCAGGAGGCCTTAAATGCATATACACTAATGCTCGTAGTATGGGGAACAAGCAGGAGGAATTTGCCCTCCTTCTAGCTAACACAAACCCAGACATAGTGGGGCTCACCAAAACGTGGTGGGATCCAACGCATGACTGGGCAATGAACATCAAGGGCTATAGGCTGTACAGGAAGGATAGAACAGGGAGGAAAGTTTGGGGTGTGGTGCTCTACGTCAAAGAACAATTCACATCCTCAGTGAGCAGCACTGGGTCAGAGGAGGGGAAGACTGAAATACTCTGGGTCAGAATACAGGGGGTGGGGGGGCAGGGGGAAAGGGCCTTAAGTGGGGTCAGACTTAAGGGGGGTCTACTACAGACCACCCAACCAGGGGGAAGAGCTAGACCAGGAATTCTCAGGTCAGCTCGCGAAGGTAGTTAAGTCAAAGGACGTGGTCATCATGGGTGAACTAAACTATCCAGACATTTGCTGGGAAGATGAGTCAGCCAGGTCTGACCGCTCACATGGGTTCCTAGTCATGTTACAGGACCTCCATCTAACCCAGGAGGTGCAGAGTCCCACCAGGAGAAATGCCTTGTTAGACCTGGTTCTGGCCACAGTCAACAACCTGGTGAGGGGTCTGTGGGTACTTGATCACTAGGCAACAGCAATCATCGCCTGCTGGAATTCACCATCCAGCACAGGGTGGCAAAGGCCTGGAGCAAAACAGCAGCCCTGGACTTCAGGAAGGTGGATTTCAATGAGGTAAGGAGATTAGTTGGGGAGGCACTGAGGTCCCGGAGGGGAGGGAAGTTGGGAGTTCAAGAAGAGTGGTCATTCCTTAAGGAGATGAACCTCCAAGCCTTAAGGGAGGCAATCCCAACGCAGATGAAAGGGGGCAAGGGTGCTCAAAAGCCCCCATGGCTCACCAGAATCATCCAGGAACATCTCAAAGCTAAGAAGGAGGTGTCCATCCAATGGAAGGGAGGAGCCATCACCAGAGAGGACTATACCTCCGTTGCTTGGGATTGTAGGGGGGCTGTTAGAAAGACCAAGGTGGAGATGGAACTGGGACAAGCAACCTGGATCAAGGTTAACAAGATGTCCTTTTTTAAATACATAGCGGGTAAAAAGAAGGTTCCAGGTAATGTGGGACCTCTGCAGGAGATACTTGGAAATCTGGTAGTCTCACCAGATGACAAAGCTAACCTATTTAACAATTTTTTGCCTCCATTTTTCTGAGCAGGGACCAGGGCATCCCCCACACTGGGATCCCCAATGGTCCCAGTGGAGGTGCAACCAGGCCTAGGGTCAGTGATGACCTAGACAGGGAACTTCTGGAGGGACTGGACGTGTTCAAATCAGCAGGTCCTGATGAACTCCACCCCAGAGTGCTGAGGGAATTAGCGGAGGTCATTGCGGGACGCCTGGCATGGCTTTACGAGCAATCATGGTGCTCTGGTGTGGTGCCAGAGGACTGGAAAAGGGCCAATGTGGTTCCCATTTTCAAAAAAGGGAGGAAGGAGGACCCAGTAAATTATAGGCCTGTTACTCTTAACTTGGTCCTGGGGAAGCTCTTTGAGAAAATTATCCAGGAGCACATCTGCGAGGGACCAGCAGTGGGGATCATGCTTAGGGGCAATCAGCATGGGTTCATTAGAGGCAGGTCCTGTCAGACCAACCTGGTGGCCTTCTATGACCAGGTCAGAAAATCCTTGGAAGCATGTGTTGTGGTGGACATAGTCTTTCTGGACTTTAAAAGGCCTTTGACACTGTCTCTCACCCCATTCTCATTAAAAAACTAGGAGTTTGTGGTGTTGTTGCCTACACAGTCAGATGGGTCACCAATTGGCTGGAGGGCTGCACCCAGAGAGTGGTGGTGGACGGATCATTTTCGGCCTGGAGGGACATGGGCAGCGGGGTCCCCCAGGGCTCAGTCCTTGGGCCCGCACTGGTCAATATCTTCATCAGCCACTTGGATGAGGGGTTGAAAAGCACCCTGTTCAAATTGGCAGATGACACTAAGATGTGGGGGGAAGTGGGCATACTAGAAGGGAGGGACAGGCTACAATTGGATCTGGAGAAGTTACAGGGGTGGGCGGATGAGAATAAGATGGCATTCAATACTAACAAGTGCAGGGTACTCCACCCAGGGAGAATGAACCAGCAGCAGACCTACAGGCTGGGAAACTCCCTTCTCATCGGCACAGAGGCAGAAAGAGATCTTGGAGTCATTATTGATTCCAAGATGAACATGGGTCGCCAATGTGAGGACGCGGTCAGGAAGGCTAACCGCACCTTGTCATGCATCCACAGATGCATCTCGAGCAGGTCCAAGGAGGTGATCCTCCCCCTCTGAGACACTGGTCAGGCTGCAGTTGGAGTATTGTGTCCAGTTCTGGGCGCTGCGCTTCAGGAGGGATGAGGACAGCACTGAGAGGGTCCAGAGGAGGGCCACTCGCATGATCGGGGCAGTAGGGTAGGTCCTACGAGGAGAGGCTACAGAACCTGAACCTGTTCAGCCTCCACAAGAGAAGGCTGAGAGGGGACCTGGTGGCCATGTATAAACTGGCCAAGGGAGACCAGCAGGCATTGGGGGAGTCCCTGTTCCCCCGAGCACTACAAGGGGTAAGAAGAAACAACGGCCATAAGTTGATAGATAGTAGATTCAGACTAGACATCAGGAGGCGCTACTTCACAGTCAGGGCGGCTAGGATCTGGAACCAACTTCCAAGGGAAGTGGTGCTGGCTCCTACCCTGGGGGTCTTTAAGAGGAGGCTCGACGATTACCTGGCTGGGGTCATTTGAGCCCAGTTTTCTCTCCTGCCCAGGGCAGGGGGTCGGACTTGAAGATCTGCTAGGTCCCTTCCAACTCTACATCTATGAATCTATGAAACTATGAATCTATGAATCAGAGTTTTCCCAGGACTGAGGTAAGACTAATGAGCCTATTGTTACCTGGGTCCTCCTTTGTCCATTTTTTGAAAATGGGGACCACATTGACTCTTTTTGAGTCCTCTGGCACCTCACCAGAGTGCCATGAGTACTCATAAAGCTGTGCCAGGGGTTCCTGCAATGACCTCTGCCAATTTCCTCAGCACTCTGGGGTGGAGACAGTCCAGACCTGCTAATTTGAACATGTCCAGCCCCACCAGAAGTTCCCTGACTAGGTCCTCACTGACCCTGGGCCTGGTTGAGCCTCTCCCAGGTCCATCCGGGATCTCTGTGGGGGGATGTCCTGGTCCCTGCTCAGAAAAATGGAGGCAAATAATTTGTTAAAGTGATTAGATTTGTCATCTGGCGCAACCACCAGACATCCAAACAACCTACAGAGACCCTATGTTACCCGGTACCTTCTTTTTACTCCTGATGAATTTAAAAAAGGACTTCTTGTTATCTTTGATCAAGGTCACTAGTCCCAGTTCTATCTCCATCTAAAGACAGCCCCGCTACAATCTCAAGCAATGGAGGTCTAGTCCTCCTTGGTGATGGCTCCTCCATACCATTGGGTGTATGCCTCCTTTCTAGCTTTGAGATGTTCCTGGATGCTTTTGGTGAGCCATGGGGGCTTTTGAGCACTCTTATCCCCTTTGATCCATGTTGGGACTGTTGCCCTTTGGGCTTGGAGGATCGTCTCCTTAAGGAACAACCACTCAACTTGGACTCCCAAGTCCCTTGCCCTCCAGGTCCTCAGAGCCTCCCTGACTAGTCTCCTTAACTCATTGAAATCCACCCTCCTGAATTCCAAGTCAGGAATTGCTGCAGGCCTTTGACACACAGTGCTAGAAGGTAAACTCCAGTATGCAATGATTGCTATTGTCCAGGTGGTTGAGAACCCACAGTCCACTCACCACGTCATTACCCATGGCCAGGACCAGGTCCAACAAGGCATTTCCCCTGGTGGGACAGTGTACCTCCTGGGTTAGGTGGAGTTCCTGTAACTTGGCTAGGAACCTACTTGACTGGTCAGACCTGGCTGACTGCTCCGCCCAGCAGATGTCCAGAAAGTTTAGGTCCCCCATCATAACCACATACCTTGACTTAACTGCCTCCACAAGCTAACCTGAGAATTCCCAGTCCAGCTCTTCCCCCTGGTTGGGTGGTCTGTAGTAGACCCCCACTGTTACGTCCCTTTCAAAAAAATGGGGATAGCCGGAGACCAGTAGCATATGCATCTAGGGCACTCTCTAAGTCAGAATGTCTATATGCACAGATTGAGAAAGAAAGTTTGGCTCTTGTATATGACTGTAAGAAATGGCATATATTCATCTATGGGAACCCTGCGATAGCTGAAACAGATCACAAAACCTTGGGCAAGGATTGCATAAAAAGGGTCATCAGACATAGTACATGTTAATCTAAGTAAAAGAGTGATTTCTGTTACAGATAAGATGTGGGCACTAATTGCAGAAGCAACAGCTCGACACCGTGTTGCAAAACCCGATAACAGCTATTGATGCTGGTCAGCTTAGAAAACATAGACCTAGCCCCTACTCTCAGTTCCAGGAAGAGCTGTCAGTACTGGACGGCATTTGTTCAACCGCTCACGACCTGTTGTTCCAGCAGTGCTAAAGAAAGACATGTTAAACAGAATACATGAGGGATACATTGAAAAAGGCAAAAGGAGAGAAAGTGGTGCTCTATATTGGCCCTACCCTTTGTAACCAATAAAGTTCTCCTTTGTGATGGTGTAGGAGACTTATTGAGGGGTGGGTTTAATTATGCCTAGGAGGCCCCTTAGGTCAGCGGACTAAGGGAGACTACCCTTTTTGGCCCCCGACTTGGGGAGGAGCACCAAGTGCTTCTATTGGGTTGAGTACCCGTAGAACTATTAGGCCTGTGTTTCCCCGAGGACACAGAACCTAGAAGGTCCCCTCTCAGGGTTGTGGCATCACGTTACCCCAGGACTATGCAGTGGGGCTCGAAAGGGGGTCTGCCAGGGCTTAGGCGCCCCTGAAGAGACACGTGGAGTCGGGAAGGTGGGCTTGCGTGGTGAGGTGGGAGGCTCAACGCAGGAGCTCCCCCTACTGGCCTGCCACAGGGCCTATGAAATTACACTGCCATACTTGCCACGCTACTTTTCCTTCGCATAATGACAACCGGACTGTCTGGCAGGGTTTTAGTCATATTTTTACCTCACGGCAAGTGATGTATGCGCCGACTATTTCTTGTGCTTCTCTCTTAGTTACATGAATGCCCCAAGATGCTTCCAGGCAGGCAGTTCCATCGCGCCCAGGGTGTTGTCGATGTAGACATTCTGCGGCTCATTCCCCAGGTGTACAGTGGGAGGAGGAATTGGGTAATGATGGACTAGCTGCTTTATTTCTTTCTTCAGCATTCCAGGTTTCAGCGCTGTCTTCTCTTGTTAGCTGATCAACTCGCCTATGCCACTTTGTCTCCGGACCTTCTCCTGCCTTATTTCCACGTGCTGCACTTACATGTCAGATGCGTAGAGGAAGCTTATTTTGGGATAACTCCCATAAGGCTTCCTACTCTTCATGGCTTCAAATGTTTTGTCTTTATCCTTTAAAGTTTTTTTATTTCATAGGGGCAGTCACTTAGTACATGCTTCTACTACCATCCAGGAGTTGCTATAAATATAGATGGGTCTTCTAGGTCATGGACCTTGTGCTAACTCCCACACAGCCACACCAAGCACTGCTTGGAGCTCGGCATACTGCATGTATTTCTGAGGCCTTGTGATACTACTTGCTTGCCATCTCGAATCTCAAGATGGCTCCTCTTCAGGCATGACCTCGAGCAGATTCATCTGTGAACCAGACTTCAACCTTGCCTAAGGTCTCCATTTTAGGTGAGAAAGGAGGTGCTTCTTTGATTGGTGAAGGTTCACTGTAGCTTGTTTGATCAGGATAAACATTCATTGTACTTTCAATGACTCTTTCAACTAATGCAGGACATCCCTTTGGGGTTACATATTGGACTTGGCTTAAAATGTAATAAATCCACCTCTGGACTGTGGTGTCTTGGGCTTTCCCCCCAGGTGGTAGCTGGTGGTCTGACAGAGCCATTCTAAGGATAGGTATCGGAGTAGTGATAACTGTGGATAATTCTCATTTCAGTGCTTCTGTGGCTTCCGGGGCTGCTGTTGCTGCACACAACATCTGTTCTAAGAGAGTATACCTTGCTTCTGCCCCTCTCCAGCCTCGGCTCCAGAATCCAAGGGGTTTTCCTTCTGCTTCCGAGGACTCCTTCTGCCACAGGCTCCAGTGTGGTCCTCCTTCCGAGACACCTATAAGGAGCCAAAGCTCTCCTTCAGGATGTCATGCTGCTAGAGAGGCATGAACAGTTACTGATACTTTAAGGGCTTGTAAGGCATATTTATGCTCAGGACCCCATTTTCATTTAGTTCGCTTCTTATATCGGTTATACAAGGGGCGAGCTAATACGCTAAACTCAGGAACATGCATACACCAAAAACTGAGTGCTCCCAATTGGGCTTGCAGTTTTTTCACATTAGTGGGAGTCTGGGTCTCCACTATATTTCACAGCTCCTCAGCTGGTATTGTGGGCCCCCCATTTGCCATTCTATTTCTAGAAATTCACATTGGGGCCCTAACTTTTGGACTTTCTGTTCAGACAGTGTGAATCCAAAGGTAAGTACTTTCTCTTTTAATGATTCAAAGCCCTTGGTGGCAGCCTCTTTGTCTTGACTGCCTACCATGGCATCATTTATATACTGCCACATGTGTACATCGGGGTACTTTTCTTGAACTTTATGAACTATTGTAGCTAAAACCCCATGAGTCAGGGTGGGGCTGTGTATCCACCCCTGGGGCAACACGGTGTAGGTATACTGCTGCCCTATCCACGTGAAAGCAAATACTGGCCAGTGGCTCTCGTGGATGGAAATAGCAAAAAACATGTCTTTGATATCAATGGATCCCATCCACACAGGTCCATAACATCGGATGCTTTCTGTCAAGGCTGGTAGTGATGGGACAGCAGCTGTTAAGGGGTCAGTATTAGCATTCAGAGCTCTAAAGTCAATAGTTAGCCACCACCCTCCATTTGGCTTGCGCACTGGCCACACTGGATTGTTATACGGAGAGTGGGTTCAGATAATAGTCCCGTCTTCTAACTGCTGACATATGATACACTGGATAGGTTGGGTGGCCTCGGGGGGAGTTCGATACTGGGGTCTGTGTACTCCTTTCATGGGAGGCAGGGCTAGTGGGATCATGCTACATCAAGTTACAGCTGTTATAGCTGTTTCTTCTGTTTCTCAGCGAGGCATTGCACACCCAAACTGCCAGTTCTCTTGTTCAAGGGCAAACCAATGTCCTCTTAGTACATTAAGTCCCAGTAAGCTTGGTCCCCCTTTAAGTATTACTGCTGCCGCTGTTACCTTAGAGCCATTAGGTAACGCGAAGTTTGCTCGGACCAGATGTCCTGGTTGTCTGGTGCCTCCAACTCCAATTACTTGATAAGGGGTTCTTTTATCCCCCTTCCAATTTGCAGAATCTAAAATGCAAATCTGGACACCAGTGTCTAATAGCATATCAATTGGCTTTTGACTTTTACCTAATTGAATCTGTACAGGTATCCGAATTAAAGGGCCAATATTGACTTTAGATACCAGTCCCTGGCTTGCTACTGCTCCCATTGTAGCTCCTTTCTTTGGGGGTTGGGCTGGACAGACTCCCTAGGCCACGTGATCAGGCGGGGTAAAGGCTGGCGGCCCTGCAGAAGCCTAGGAAAATGCCAACAGTTCTGCCCTCAGGGCAGAGAATCCGTTCAGTGACCCTGCTGGTGGTGCTGACCGCTCTGCTTTTGGGCTTAACCAGTCTATTACTGGCTCTCCTGGCTTGGACTTCTGCTGCTTTTGAATATTTTTAATCTCTTCACGGGTTAAAGGAATGCAGCTCTGTTCAGGGATTCTCTCCTTGTGGCCTTGAATGAGTTATCACCATGGAAAAACCTTGGCTGAGTTTCTCCCTCGGGGAGGGGAAGGCCTGGCTAGCCTGGGTTTGGGGGGGTGTTTTAGCACTAGGCTCATCATCAATCTCCTCCTCTCCATCAATCTCCTCCCTTCAATCTTCCCAGAGCTTAACTTCTGGTTTATCTTTATACAGACTCTTGTGGGAGGATGGCTCCACAGCCTGTGCTAACTGCACTCTCTTCTGGAGGGAAGCAGCCACGCACGCAATCATAATTTGTCCTTCCCTCCATTCTAATGTTTCCAAGTGGCTCTGCATAGCTTGCACAGCCTTGCACGCCACGCTGTTGGAATTTTTCACAACTTTTAACTCCTTACTTAGCCAGGTGACCTCTTCCCAGAGCTAGGCATTTTCTTCAGCCCTGAACGGCAAGCATGTGGCCAGCAGCCATGACAGGCACTCCTTCTCGGGCTTAACTCAGGCAGCAGTAGCAAACCTAACCCAATGATCGGGTACAGTTCCTGGGTCACTCCAGGCAGGTCTCAACCTATCTTTATCCCACCCAGGATTCTCCATCCCTGTCACTTCCTTAAGCAAAGACACCAATGGGGCCTACGCAACTCCCTTCATTCCGCCTTTCTCTCCAGACTAGAGCCTCTCAATCTTGGTCATGATGCCAATTTATGTCCCAGCCACCTGCGGAGGGTTCGGGGATTGAGAGAGTGGTTGGGGGTAGAAAGGTAAGAAAGGTTTATTGACTTAACAAAAATACAACTACACATAGTAACAAGACAAACAACGACAGACAAAAGCAATTCATGCTGGCAACTTATTGGCAGTCCCCTCTGATGCCTGATACACAGCAAGTTTCTCTTTCCACAAAGCTCAGCAAAGTCAGGCGTCCCCAAAGAGCGCTGTCTGAAGGGCACTGGGAAGGACCCTGGAATGCTGTCCTTGGGCTCCTCGAGGTCCACAGGCCCACTGATCCAGG
This sequence comes from Alligator sinensis, assembly GCF_000455745.1. Taxonomy (NCBI): domain Eukaryota; kingdom Metazoa; phylum Chordata; order Crocodylia; family Alligatoridae; genus Alligator; species Alligator sinensis. The sequence continues at coordinate 57,401 of NW_005843665.1, read as the reverse complement.
CAACCGCTAACTAATCCTTTTCACAGAGCTGTATCTTCCTTCTGAATGGTTTCCAGA
>NW_005843665.1:33569-42908 GCF_000455745.1 Alligator sinensis | reverse complement strand
ACTAAGTCGTAGGTGTTTTGTGCAAGCAGGAGCGCTAGTTCATCCTGCTTGTTCCCCATGCTCCTAGCATTAGCGTACAGGCACTTGAGCCCTGCGACCGGTGCTTTGCTGCCCCCCCGCTCCGAGTCCCAAGGGGCCCTTTGTTTCTTACCTTCTCGTTCCTTACCTGTGCCGTAGTGCTGGCCTCCCCGTGGCTTTCAGGTTCCCAATGCTCTCTTTCTTCAGGCTGGGCTGTCCTTGTGGATGCCACATGGTTTGGTGGTCCACAGCTTCCCCCACCCTCATCTTCCCCTCCCCCCGACGAGCCTAATTTAAAGCCCGCCGGAGGAGATCCGCCAACCTAGGAGAAAACACACGCTTACCTTTGGGGGACAGGTGAAGCCCATCCCAGCTGAGCATGTCCCTCGTCGTGATGTGCGGGTCATTGTCCAGGAAGCCGAAGCCTGCCTCGAGACACCGCTGCCGAAGCCACCCGTTGGTCTCTCGGATGCAGTTCTCATGCCGTGTTCCGCATCCGTTCACTGGGAGATCACTTTGCATTTCTCCTCATGGGACTTTGTATTTCTCCTGTGGGCAGGGCGGAGGCTGTGAACTAGCCAGGGCCTCACCTGGGCATCCCCAGGACTGTGGCTTAGTCCTTTTGGATGATGGCCCCACTGTTTGGGAGAGCTCATCTCAGGGCTTCTTCTTCCTTCCATCACCAGGGCCTGTGAGTGGATCCTCTGTGCTGGTTTTAAACTCACTCATGCAGGGGCCTGGGGGTAGGGGTCTCCAACATGTGTGTCCACACAACACATGCGCTTTCCTGGACAGGCCCTTGCTGCTGCTGGCAGCTGCTGCTTAAGCTCTTAGGTTTCTGATCACAACTCTACCCCAACTGGAGCTCTGCAGCTATAGCCGGGAGCAGACAGTGCCACAGGCCCGTGGCTCTTGCAAGAGTCACCGTCTCATGCACAGCGAACAGGGGCCACATGTGACACTGAGCATCACTTGAATTGGTAGATGTTTCAGGGTGGCAAGTTTGCAAGTGGAGATGAAGAGCGTAGGGCACTATGCCTAGCACGGCAGTAACTGGGAAGAGCAGAGGACTCAGACTGTGCCCTGGGCTTGGTGCTCTCCTGCTTCCCTAGATTTGTGGAGGTCCAGGGCAACATCCCCTGTCAGACATGCAGCTTTCAGTGCCAGATCTGACTTGGAGCACTAAGTTTCGGTGTCCCAAGTGTCCCAGGCCAGGTCCTCCTTGTGCTCAGCTCAGCCCTTCTGTCCCATGGGGCTAGGCTGGGAGACGCCCCAATCTGTGCAGCCCTGGGACTTGTGAAGCACCTTGTTCTCCTTGTCTGGTCAGAATAAAACCTGGAGACAGGCTTGGGAGGCCCCGGGGTCCTTCTGGACGTGCCTGAGGGCCAGGAGACAGAGCTGGGCCGAGCCATAGAGCTCAGTGTGCCTGTGCTTGTGCTGAGACCAGGACCAGACCCACTGTGGGAGGGCAGCGCTCACCTGGTTCATTAGCTCCCCATGGAAGCAGGGCTCTCGGCCCCTGGGACAGTGCGTCACCCCTGGGCCTGGCTCCCAGTGGCAGCACACAGACCTGGAACATGATCTGGGCTGTGCTGCAGCTCATCTGCCCCCTCCAGTCAGGAGAAAAGCTCCTGAACAAGCTGTGACTGGAAAATGGGTGCATGGTCCTGCATGGCTCCTGACAGGCTCCAGCGCAGGGCCTGTGGTGTGTGAGGACGGATGCAGTGGGCAGACCGTGCCCTCAGGACACTTCCCCGTGTAACCCGGGCAGTACTCCAAGACATACCCCCTCTCCACCTGAATGGATCAGAGCAGGTGCACAAGCGCTGCGGGAGGTGTACGGGCCCTCCTCCCCCGACAGAGCAGAGCCAGACCACCAATGGGGACTTAACCATACACCTTTTAATGAGAGAACAGTGCCGGGAACATAACCAGTATAAACCAGGGGGTATAGGGGACACTACAACACCCCGAGGAGGCAGGATTCAACAAAGGTTAGACACTTACAGTCATAGACATATTCATCCAGTTGACAAAAGACAGGGTTAACAAAATATAAAATACAAACAGCAGAGCAAACAGTACTGGTTGGGGAAATATAAAAGGCACAAAATACAAAATGTCAAATAACAAGAAATATAGGGCCTAGGTACCTGGAGGGAGCGGGGGGGGGGAAGAGGGAAAACACAATGGCCTCTTTCCACTGCAACAAGGAATTCTCCCTGTCACTTCACTCACCCAAAGTCATTCCAGTTGGGACTTGAACTCAGATTTCCCATGTGGTAGACAGCAGCTACCACACAGCCACCAAGGCTGGGGGTCTTGACCTTTTAGGAGCCCTGGTGTTGAGCTTCCTGGTATCTTGGAGGAGCTGGAAGCAGAGCTGGGAACCGTTCAGATTGCTGCTCAGATCCTTGCTGGAGCTGCGGAGCCTCTCCTGCTGGACACAGCCTCTCGTAGGGGATCCTGGAGCCCAGCGGGGAGCCTCTCCTGCCAGCCACACACCGCACTGTTGAGGGTCGAACTGCTGCCTGCAGGTCCCACTCCTTCAGGCTGTTCTGGGGCAACTGCTCCCGCCCCGCTGGAGCAGCTCTTGCCAGCTCTTTGAAACTCCTTCCTTGTGGTCCCTCACTAGTCTGTCCTGAGTCAACTGCACTGCCCCTTTTATCCCCCTCTAGGTGACCTGAGGGGCCAATCAGGGGACACGGAGGGTGAGTCTCTGGGGCCTAATTGGTGAGGAAAGGGAATTCCAAGCCTTCCAATCATCTTTTACCCTTTCAAAACCCTGGGGCTAAATCACTATCAACAAACCCGTCACACTCATATGAACGGGCATGAGCCAGGAAGGCCTGACCTGCCCCAGCCCAGCCAAGTCATCATGGTGGGTTTTCTCCCCAGGTTTGCAGGAATGGCATGACCCCTGAGAGAGCACTTTCCCCTCCGTCTCTCAGTGCAGACCAGACAAGTCACTGGTCCATACTCATATACTGACCAGTCAGATCACCTGCTCAAAAGCCACAGACGTAGCTGGAGACTATTAACTTAAGCATCTAAGTCAGAGTCTATATGCACAAACTGAGAAAGAAAGTTTGGCTCTGGTACATGGCAGTAAGAAATGTCATATGCTCGTCTATGGGAATCTTGTGATAGCTGAAACAGATCACAAAACCTTGGGCAATGATTGCATAAAAAGGGTTGTAGCCCAGGTAACTTAGGTATATACTCTCCTTCTCCAACTGAAGGGGATTGTCAGCTGGCAGGTGTGCTGTGGGGTGGGAACTGCAGACTGCTCTGATCCCTCCATCCCTATAGAACCAGGCCAGGACAGCCAGGGGACTGAACTATGTACACATTTATTTACGTTACCTTATCACAGGGGAAAGGGACATGGATACAAACATCTGTACAATGTATTTATATATTTATAAGATATCTAAACCAGTAACATAAACAGTACCCTCTGGGTAAATGACATCAAACCTTATACCAGTGCTCCAGAGACAGGTAAGTCACAGGTAAGTATTTGGTCTGAAACACATAAGCCCCAAAGATAAACTCAATCTGGAGAGGAAACCCCAATGCCCTTGGGCTTTTCCCAAGCCCGAAAAAGAAGCTGGTAACTTTAGGGGAGCCCTCTCAGTGGGACCTCCCCTTTCAGGAGCCCTTAACTAACCAGGGTGGGACTCCCCTCCCTTGTTGGAATATTCTTTTCCCTGCAACTCACGGCTCCCAGGCCTGGACGGTGGTCCTCATCCTCTGTGCCAGGCTGCTCTCTCACTTGCAGTGGGCTTGGGGGGGGGGATCACTGTCCCCTGGAGCAGGGCACCGCTATGTAGGGCTTCTGGGGCTTCTGGCTTGGCCCTGTCAGCTGGCTCAGTAGCCTGAGCACACTCTGGCTCTCTGCAGTCGACCTTTTGCTATGGATTGCAGGTGTGGGCTGCCTCATGTAGCACCAGGCTCAGTCCACTCCTGGACCCTCTGTGCAGTGCCTCCTGCACCGACCTCCCAGCCTTATTCTGGGGGTTGAGGACCTGAGCCGCCCAAGTGCCCCAAAGGTCCTACTCCATGCACCGGCCTGTGCACTGTGTCTCTGGCCACACTCCAGAGGTTGCAGACCTGAGCTGCCTCATGCAGCTCCCAGGGTCTGGACGCTGTGTGCCATGCTGCACACCAACAGCCTAGCTGCTGGAGCCATCCACCATTCCCCACTATTGGAAGTCTTCAGCAGCGCATCAGAGCTGCTGCTTTGCCCTGCTGAGCAGTTCTCCTCAGCCCCACTCTTCTCTCTTCTCATGCCCGGATATGTCTCCCTCATGCTGGAAACACAGCTCCTTTTATATGCTCCAGGGCTCCACCCCTGAAGTCTTCCAGACCTGAGTGTTGCAGTCTTCAATCAGGTCCAGGGCGGAGTGGAGGGGAACTCCTCTCCCCCTCCCCCCAGGAAAGGGGCATGAATGAACTCCCCTTGCTGCCTCCTGATTAGGGGATGAGATCCACCAATCAAAACAGCAAGATTTCAAGCCTGAGACTCAACCCAAGCTCCAAAAGGCAAGACTGCTACACTCTCCCCTGTGGGAATCTTCACCGTCCCCGGTGAAGGTCACATCTCCAAGCCCAACTCTCACTGGGCCCATGGGATGGTGATGGGTACCACTCCCAGGATTCCAGGGGCATCATACGTAAACCACCTTCCAGGCCTGTGGTCACGTCTGGGATGAGGAGTGCGGTCAGGCTCTGGGCTCCCAGGAGGCCCAGGCAGTGCGGGTCTCATGTCACCCACCGTGCCTTCTCTGCGGGTGGATGGAAGTAGCGAAGACATCGCTCTGTGTGAGCCTGCAGGTGGATCACCTCCCCAGCAACTCCTGTGGATGGGGCTACAAACATGACAGGCCCCAGACCCAGTTCATCCTCTAGAGCAGGGGGCCCCAGGCTGGGGTGGAGCTCAGACAGATACCACCCACCACAGTCGGAGTTGGAGTCAGTCTTCTGGCACTATGGTGGCTGGAGGGTTAGGTGCAGGTGTACCCTCCTGGCAAGAGAGTCAGGGCTGGGCTTGTGGAGGTTGTTGAGCCGGTGGGCAAGGCCCCATCAGTTCCTTTATAGGCAGCAGGAGGGTTCTGTGTATGACTCGCTTTTGTCCATGACCGACCTCTGGGGCAATCTCGTATACCGGTAAGTTCCCCATTTGTCAAACTATAGTGTAGGGCTCGACCCTCCACCAGTCCGCAATCTTATGTCTGCCAGCCAATCTGAGATTGCGTAAAAGCACCCGGTCCCCTGGGCACAGTCCCTGCTCTCATACACAAGTATCATAGTTCTTCCTGTGGTGCTGTTGATTCCTCCCTGCTGCATTGGCTGCCAGTTGGTACGCTCGCCTCAACCGGTTCTGCAGCTGTTGGACATACTGCCCATGGGTTAAGTGTTCCTCGTAGGCCTTCTCCACCCCAAAATACAAGTCTATGGGCAATTGGGGTGGTCGCCCGAACATCAATAGATATGGGCTGACCCCAGTGGCATCGTTACGAGTAGCATTGTATGCATGCACCAGGTAAGACAAATACTGGCTCCAAGCGGCCTGGTAAAGGGGTGGTTGGAGCCACTAGGGTGGCTAGGGTGCCCCAAACACCTGTTGTGACATCTATCTTGAAGTGGGACCCACAAGGGGTCTGGAAACCCACTGGGTCCAGAGAGTCCATCAAGACCATGTCCAAGAGGACTGAAAGACAGCATCCCTATCAATCATTCGATCAAAGATGAGGCGGGTGACAATCGAGGGTGCCCATTGGGCCAACTTGGCATGGTAAGGGGGCCTTGGGGAGATTACCGCCATCCTCCAGGACCCCATCCCATGACAACCCCAACGAGGAGGGAGGCCTCCTTTATCCAACCTGGGTCTGGGCACATTAGGGCAATGGAGTTCACCTCCTTCTCCACCCCAGTCACAGATGTGGGGAGCTTAATATGAATTTCTAAGTACGCATGGTATGGTACGGGTTCTGGCTAAGCCCACATAGACCCAGCCCAGTAGGAGGATGCAACACCATGTGCTGAAGGTGTTTTTTTAAAGAAGAACTCAAATATGATGGTCACTTGTGACCCACTATGCAGAATGGCCATATACATTTGGCCATTCGCTGCCACTGGGACCTCTGTCCTAGGGCCTATTAGTCCTTCACGCAGTCAGTTTGAGAGCAAGGCTTGTGAGTTCTTTGCTTCAGTATTCCTATGTACCAACCAAGCCAATTCCCCCACCTCGATCATTGACAGATGTCCACATGGCACCAGTCCGCCTATGGTTAGTTCTGAAATAGTTAAGGAGCTCCTGGAGGAGCTGGATCAGGTCCCTGAGGACTGGAGAAGGGCCAATGTGGTGCCCATTTTCAAGAAAGGGAGAAGGGATGAGCTGGGTAACTTTAGACCAGTCAGTCTTACCTCTATTCCTGGGAAAATGCTAGAGAAAATAATCAAAGAACACATTTGTGCAGGCCCAGCAGGGGAAACGATGCTGAGGGGAAACCAGCACAGGTTTGTCACAGGTAGATCCTGCCTGACAAACCTTGCAGCCTTCTATGACCAGGTCACACACTGCCTGGAAATGGGAGCTGAGGCTGATGTCATCTTCCTGGACTTTAGGAAGGCCTTCAACAAGTTTTGTACCCCATCCTCATTGGGAAGATAGCAGACTGTGGGTAGACGCCTACACGGTCAGGTGGGTGGCCAACTGGCTTAGGGACCGCACCCAGAGAGTGGTGGTGGACGGTTCCTTCTCGGCCCGGAGGAAGGTGGACAGTGGGGTCCCACAGGGGTCGGTCCTCAAACCGATATTATTTAATATCTTCATCAGTGACTTGGACGAGGGCGTGGAGAGCACCCTCTCCAAGTTCGCTGATGATACCAAGTTATGAAGCAAAGTTAGTACACCGGAGGGCAGGGAGCAGATTCAGGCTGCCCTGGACAGGTTGGATCAATGGGCAGAGAGAAATAGGATGCAATTTAATAAAGATCAATATAAGGTGCTCCACCTGGGAAGGAGGAACTCCCAGCACAACTATAGGTTGGGGAGTGTCCTTCTAAGGAGCTCGGAGGCAGAGAGGGATCTTGGAGTCATAATTGACTGCAAGATGAACATGAGCCGGCAGTGTAACAAGGCCATCAACAAGGCCAATCGCACCTTGTCGTGCATTAGCAGGTGCATGACTAATAGATCAAAGGAGGTGATGCTTCCTCTCAATGCAGCACTGGTCAGGCCACAGTTGGAGTAGTGTGTCCAGTTTTGGGCGCCGCACTTCAAGAGGGACACGGAGAATATGGAGAGGGTCCGGAGGAGGGCTACTCGCATGATTAGTGGCCTTCGTGATAGACCCTACGGGGGAGGCTGAGAGAGCTGAAGCTCGTCAGCCTTCACAAGAGATGGCTGAGGGGAGATCTTGTGGCCGCCTATAAGTTTATTAGGGGAGGTCAACGGGGAATAGGGGAAGCGCTGTTTACTAACGCACCCAAGGGAGTGACTAGGAACAATGGGTGTCAACTAGTTGAGAGTGCATTTAGGTTAGATATTAGGAAGAAATTTTTCACAGCAAGGGTGGCCAGGATCTGGAATGGGCTTCCAAGAGAGGTTGTGCTATTACCTAGCTTGAAGGTCTTCAAGAGGAGGCTAGATAGTCACCTGGCTGGGGTGATCTGACCTTGGTCCTCTTTCCTGCCAGGGGCAGGAGGTCGGACATGATGATCCATTGTGGTCCCTTCCGACTCTACAATCTATGAATCTATGAGTCTGGCAGGCTCTGAGGTGGAACTGACTCCCCTGCTCCACCCGTCCCTCATTTCCCTCCCCCCATCAGGGGGCTAATGGCCCCTTGCACAACCACTCTTTGCAACACCCACTCCAAGTGTAACAAATATGAGGGCACAGCCTCGCCTTTGTGCTGGAACGTGCTAAACAGTTAGTAGTATGCTCCCCCGCCATGGGATGGCCGTCCAAAAACATCCTGTAGGGTCTGAAGGCACTGCTGTGTGGTGATACCAGGGTTCTGGAGTTTAGTAGTCTGGATGACTCCAAAGGCAGGCTCCCTTAGCACATCAAGAAGATGCTGCCACTTCACTTCACCTGGTGTCTGCCATGTCATCAGAGTTTCCTGTATGTGGGCAGCCCAGGACTCAAACCCTTCCTCTCCCGCAGGGAGTGGGAGATTTCCTGAGAAATCCTGTCAGCTCCCTGAGCTACAGGGTTATCAGACACAGTACATGTTAATCTAAGCTAAAGAGTGATTTCTGTTACAGATCAGATGTGGGCACTAAGTGCAGAAGGAATGGCTCGGGACACCATGTTGGAAAAGATGAGGACCCCTGCTCCGGACCCCACAGACCACAGTCCTGCGCCCCCAGCACCATGGCCCCTTTGCTGGGGACTCCCCGCAGCATCACCCTCCTCAGCCCTGCTCAGCCCCTGCCTCAATCGGCTCAGCTCAGGGAGCTGACAGGAATCCCTTCCCTGAGCGTTCAGGGCCATGTGCACACATCTCCTCCTCCTCCATCCTATCTGCTGAAGGCACGATGCTGCTGGCTTCCCTGGCTCTGCCCTCAGCACCACGGCCCAGCCCCGTCAGGGCTGGGGCAGGGAGAGGTGTCCTGACACCCCGGCTCTGGCACAGGAATGGGTCCCTCCAGCTCTGTGCTTTGGCCCTGAAGGGATTGTGTGGCCTTTAACTAGGGTGGGACAAAACAGCCCAAATGACCTCTAGCGCCGTATGATGACAGGAATCCCTGGGGACCACGGAGAGCCTGTAACAACCAGAGGGAGAAATCCCCTCAGGCTCCCACTCCTCCTTCTCCTTGTCATATTGAATGAAATAGTTTGAATGTTTGTAAAGGTTGCCCATTAGCCAGTTTCAGAAAGAAGATAAGATTTATCTCCTTATCTAAGTCATTGTTTTTGGACTACGTGCAAAAGGTCCTGACTTTGCTTTAAAGTCTTAATTTGAATTTTATCTTTAGAAGTCCTTTACAGAGAGCAAATATCCTGAGTTCCGAGACATCAAACCCTAGGGCCTTTTGACCAGATTGGTAAGAAAAGGGCATTTGCAGTGATATGGAAGTTTCCCAAAGGTAATTTAAAATGATTAACAAAGGAAACTAATTACTAAGCAAAAGAACCTGTTGAGTAAGATCTGAGCCCAAATTTGGGGGTAATGAGAGGTTTGAGTAGGAGGAGCCCACTGACGGCAGCTCGCTCAATAAAAACTGTAACTTACTGTCCCAATTTGGAGGTGACCTCACTTGCAGAACAAGGAAGGAAGAATCGCAAGTGTAGGCCGGATCAGA
>NW_005843665.1:29715-33072 GCF_000455745.1 Alligator sinensis | reverse complement strand
CAGGATGCGCTGGTTGCCCATTTCAAAATGGGATGAATGTGTTGCAGCAAAGGGAGAAATCCCCTCAGGCTCCCACTCCTCCTTCTCCTCTCTAGTCCCCTGCTGCAAATGTCAATTGTCCTCTGGGCAGAAATCCCCTCAGGCTCCCACTCCCTCTGCCATCCTGAGCAACCACAACGCCTTCTGCTATGGCAGGATTCAGCTGCCTGGGGTGTTGGGACAGCTGACGCTGTCATCTCTCCTGTCATGGGCCAGAAGAGGGGCCTGGCCTGACACAGGCACTGCCCCAAGAGCACAGGAGCCCAGCGCAGGGCCAGGGACCCTGGGACCATGGCCCCTGCACCAACGCCAACCCCATCTCTGCATCACGGACAGTCACTCCCCCACAGCAGATGTGCAGCTCCCTGCCCCCACACCCGTGACACACGCCTGCCATGGTCGGTGTTTCCATCCAGCCCTGCCTCCCTCCCTCACACCTGTGGGATGCTGGGCAAGGCCCTTGCACTGCCCTTACCTCCCCATTTACCTCCTCACACAGACCCTGGGCTGGAGACCTGTGGTCTAACCTGGGGAAGGGCAGAGACGTGCTGGTGGCAACCGGGTGTGAGGGCAGGTGGCAATGCTGTGCAGGATAACTACTATGCCATGGCCCTCCTAATCCCTCCCCATTGCCTCCCTTCCCCTCAAGGCACTGGGCAAGGGGAGCTCCCAGCACAGCCCAGGAAGACACGTGGCCCCTTCCCCTCCGCAGGCAGGCAGGGCCCCCTCAGGCTCCCACTCCTCCTTCTCCTCTCTAGTCCCCTGCTGCAAATGTCAATTGTCCTCTGGGCAGAAATCCCCTCAGGCTCCCACCCCCTCTGCCATCCTGAGCAGCTGCAACGCCTTCTGCTACAGCAGGAAACAGCTGTCTGGGGTGGGGGGACAGCAGATGCTATCGTCTCTCCTGTCATGGGCCAGAAGCGGGGCCTGGCCATGAGCACAGGAGCCCAGCACAGGGCCAGGGACCCTGGGACCATGGCCCCTGCACCAACCCCAACCCCATCTCTGCACCACGGACACGCGCTGACGGTCACTCCCCCACAGCAGGTGTGCAGCTCCCTGCTCCCCGCACACCTGTGACACACACCTGCCATGGTCGGTGTTTCCACCCAGCCTTGGCACCCTCCCTCACACCCGTGGGATGCTGGACAAGGCCCTTGTACTGCCCTTACCTCCCCATTTACCTCCTCACACAGACCCTGGGCTGGAGACCTGTGGTCTAACCTGGGGAAGGGCAGAGACGTGCTGGTGGCAACCGGGTGTGAGGGCAGGTGGCAGTGCTGTGCAGGATAACTACTATGCCATGGCCTTCCTCATTCCTCCCTATTGCCTCCCTTCCCCTCAAGGCACTGGGCAAGGGGAGCTCCCAGCACAGCCCAGGAAGACACGTGGCCCCTTGCCCTTCGCAGGCAGGCAGGGCATACAGGAGATCCACAAGCCCACTGATCCAGTTCAACAGATAACTAATCCTTTTCACAGAGCTGTATCTTCCTTCCAAATGATTTCTGGAAGTCTCAGCCAATTTATAGCTTCTGAACGGTACTGATAGCGTACAGCCACTCAGATTCTTTTTACTTCAACTGTCCTGAGACTGACCAATAGCAGTACAAGCCTTGCATTCCTTTGATGAGGTTAATTTTAACTATGCCGCAAGGCCTTACTACTTCAAGACTTTGCTACATTTACTAGGCCTTACTACATCTTAAACTTTAATTAGGCTCTTAGCAACAACATATAACTTAATATCTAAACAAATACAAAAAACCAGTCAGTCTAATCTTTATAGAGCCTTCAGCAAGCACTTTTATCACACAGACATAACTTTAGTTGGAACCCACCCCAGATCATGCGGGTGGCCCCCTCTGGACCCTCTCCAGGCTGTCCACATCCATTCTGAAGTGCGGCAGAGTGTGTTGGAGTGGAGAGGGTTGCTCTCTTTTCCTGCTTTGGTTCAGCAAGCACTTTTATCACACAGACATAACTTTAGTTGGAACCCACCCCAGATCATGCGGGTGGCCCCCTCTGGACCCTCTCCAGGCTGTCCACATCCATTCTGAAGTGCGGCAGAGTGTGTTGGAGTGGAGAGGGTTGCTCTCTTTTCCTGCTTTGGGTGAAATTTGGTGTTTTGTATTTTGTGCATTTTATATTTTGTCATTTGGTATAGTTTATTGTGTCATTTGCGTTTTATATTTTATTGAACCTGTCTTTGGTTAACTACATGAATATGTCTACAAATGTGAATGCCTAACCTTTACAGAATCTCATCCCCTCGGGGTATTGTAGTGTCCCCTGTACCCCCTGGTTTATATATGTTATGTGCCCACCACTTTTCCCCTCATTAAAAGCTGTAAGGTTAAGTCCCCATGGCTCTGCTCAATAGGGACGGAGAGTCCCTACGCCTCCCACAGAGCTTGTGCACCTGCTCTGATCCCTTCAACTGGAGAGGGGGTACCACTTGGGTTACACAAGATTAGATTTTAACCAGAAACCCAGCTCAAGTGTTCACTGTGGGGAGGTGCCTGTCGGGACTGGGGGCTGTACTGTACCAGGAACATGATGGACTCCGGCGACCAGTGGCTTTTGTAAGCAGAGGATTGTCACCTAGCGAGACATGCTTTCCAGTACAAAAGCTTGAATTCCTGGCCCTCAAGTGGGCCATCACAGAGAAATTTTGGGACTATCTATATAGAACCACCTTCCAGGTGTGCACAGACAATAATCCCCTTACCTATGTGCTCACCAGCGCTAAGCTGGATGAAACAGGCCAACATTGGATCACAGCACTAGCCAACTACACCTTCAGCCTGCACTATTGAGCGGGATGGAAGAACATGGACGCCAATGCCCGGTCTTGACAACTCCCCAGCAACCCAGGGAGTTTGGAGCCCCAAGACAATGAAGACCATTTGCTACCTGCAGCTACCAAACCCTGCGGGGACAAAGTAAAGTAATGTCTTGCATTACAGGCCTTGGAGAGAGTCCCGGCTCCGGTGCAAGACATGCGCGTGTAAGCCCGCTGCGCCCCTGTGAGCCTAGGGACCCCAGCAGTGACCCCAGGACCCCCAATGAGCCCCGGCCTGCCTGCAGGTAAGCAGGGGCCCGTGGAGGGAGGGACCTAGTCAGCTGGGAGTAGGCTAAGTGGGCCGAGGAGGGTCGCGAACAGGCCACGCAAACAGGCGCGGTCCTAGGTCCGGCGCGCAAGTTAGCGCTGGAGTTTGCACAGGAGGGCGAGTGGGAGGGCATGAGGCCCTGCCTGTGAGTTTCTTCTCAGCCAGACTGGCTGACCTGCTCCACTGGGCTTTAAACTTAGCCCGCCAG
>NW_005843665.1:25291-26955 GCF_000455745.1 Alligator sinensis | reverse complement strand
CTAGACGCCAGACTTGCCGACTTCTACCTGTCTTGTTATCTTCAGCGTCACATTCACAGAGCAGCAGTGGCTTTTGCTAGCGTTACTTGCAGCCAAGTTTCAAACCGAATTTTACATCCCCTTCACAAGGATTTTAGGCGACCTCCTCAGAAGACACAATCAACCCAGCAGTGGGGAGGTCAGGACAGCAACGGGGCATGACTGTTTCTGGCTCCAGAGTTTCCTGAGACCGAACACTCAAACATTTACAAGTTTCTTCCTACAAGGTTTTCCCCGCTATTTCTAGCTCCTTCAGAGAGGAGGAAGAAAGGGGCATGAGACTGGTGCAGCTCCGCTCTGGACTCGCCTGTGCAGTTCCTACTGCCGAACCCAAGGTCTAGCCGGGAAATATGAGAAACTGGGCACCATGCAGTGACCGCCTGTGGCCCTGGGGATCAGTGAGACATGGCTTTTCCAGGGCGTGGACACCCGATAACATCCCCCAAAAGCATCAATGGCACCCCTCCCTTCCTGCCCCCCCGTCCCCCAACCTGAGTCCATGTGTTGCCCGTGTGTAGTGGTGAGATCAGTCATGTGATTGCTGCCTGGAGTCCAGCTTTACACATCTTTACACTGTGGGAACTGCCACAGGGCTTCCCCCAGCCCCGATGGAGAGCTGTGCAGGCCCTGTCACGTCCCACAGGGCCCGGCGTGAGCAGGACCGCAGCCCCCAAGCAGCACCGCGCCCACGCACACCTCCTGCCCCAGGGCTGGGCCAGCTGCACCGGGAGCTCCTTGGGGCTGGGGCTGGGGCAAGGCCAGACCCTGTTTGGGGACATGACAGCCCCAAACCAAAGCCAACCAGGAAAATGCTCCTTTGTGCGGGGAAGAGAAGGGTCTCGGCCGTGCTGCGGCTCCGCTCTGCGCTGCTGCACGGGGGGCTGTGCCCTCGCCGCAGCACCTGGCGTTCATCCGCACTGAACTGTGTCCTGCTGTCTTGTACACAGAGAGACCTGGGAAATCTCATGCACAGGCCCTGGCACCTCCACCGCCCTGCTGCCCAGATCTCTGCTGAAATCCATCCCTCTGCAAACACTGGCCCAGGGCTGGGGCTGGAGCAAAGCTGGGACTATTTGCCGTCCGCTTTGCAGCGAATTTTTGCTCCGGAGTCTTGGGGCCACCTGTGGTCAGGTGGCTGATGGTTGATGACGGCGTCCGGCTCTACTGTCAGCTTCCCCGGACAGGTGTTCCAGCTTTTTTTGAGCAAAGCTGGGATTGATTTGCATATGCAGCTGGGAGGATTTTCGTGTCCTGCATAAGGAACCACTCTGTCCGCACAGGGCTCTCGCCCAGGGGAAGGCAGTAGGAGAGGCTGAGGCTGCCAGGCCACAGGGTGCAAGGGGAGCCAGGTGGGCTGTGTCCCAGGACTGGCCCGGTGGAGTTCCAGGAGTTTTGCACCGGGACAGTTTCCTGAGTAGAAGTATCTGTACGTGGCAGCCTGGGCTTCAGGGACCAACTTCCCTGTAAACCTCCGGGCCCACGGCTACAGGCTGGTGCTGTGTCCCTGCTGGGGAGACCTCGGGGAGGAAGCCCCTGCACACGGACCACCAACCTGCCTGGGAGTGGGGAAGGCAGCAGCCCTTGGCCTTGCAGCGTCCTCCCCCTGCCGTGGGGGATGGAGGAAC
>NW_005843665.1:20240-22243 GCF_000455745.1 Alligator sinensis | reverse complement strand
GGTCAGGGACCCTGGGAGCAGGTCCCCAGGGAGCGGGTGCTCAGCACTGACCCACGGGGCCGGGTGCAAGGGTTAGGGTTAACCCTGTGGGGAAGGGGGACACAGCAACTCCTCCCCAGGGTGCCTCACACACAACATGTGTGGCTCCCAGGCCCCGGCCAGGGCTGCTCCGAAGGCCTGGCCCTGGCACAGAGGGGACAAGGACCAGGGGCACAGGACTCACCTGTGCACCTCTCTGGGGTCTGGTCCGGAGCAGGGGGTTTGGTGCAGCCGGTGCCCACTGCCGGTGCCCAGCGGGTTTATAGGCTGGCAGGAGCGAGGGGATCAGGGAAAGTTGTGAACATGCAAAGCAGGCAGGGCCAGCCCACAGCTCCACATCTCCTCAGCTGATGCCAGTCTGCCCCTGCCACCCCCCTCTCCCCCACCTGCCCCACTCCCTGCTCCAGGTGCCAGCTGGCCAGGAGCCCCCGCTGATCACTTTTGCACCCAGGAAAGGGAACCATCTCCCCTGGGCTGAGCAGGACTTGCCTGGGGCCTGCTGGGATCCAGGACGGGGATGGCCCGTGTGTTCGCACACACTGCACAGGTGTCCACAACCTCCCCGGGGGGGTGCCATTGTTTTCTGGCTGTCATTTCTCACTCCGGTGTATGAACTCAGACCACCGGCAGGGCTTTCCAGCCTGCGTCCTGGGCTGATCCCAAGGGATGCTTCGTGGACACCCGTGGCCCTCGAACACCAGTGTCCTCAGAGGAAGCCGTCAGAGCAGCCCAGGGCGTGTGCTCCTGCTGCTGGGCTCCGTGGCAGAGAACAGATACTGGGGTGCTTGGTGCTGTCTCTTACTGGGCTGACTGCATAGTTGGGAGAGGTTTAACAGGGCCCTAAATGTCTTCCTTCTTGCACGCTTCCTGAATCATCACAGGTAGGACAGCAACAAAAATGCCATCTGGATAATAGCTGGAGGAATGGGGATTATTTAGCCTGGAGAAGGGAAGACTGAGGGGCGTTTGACCAATGTTCAGATACCAAACGGGTTATAAAAGTGGAAGGCAATCTCCTGTTCTCGGTGTCCACAGAGGAGTCTGGAAGAAGCAAGGGGCTAACAGCAGCAGGAGAGAGGTTCAAGTGGGATAGTAGGAAGGAGTCTCTAATTTGGACGGCTGAGCAGTGGAAGTCTAACCTGTTCTTCTTTCTTATCCCCACAGTTCACTCTACAGCAAGGTGAACCTCTGCAAGTGCCAAACCATCCCCCCTGCCCCTCTTCACATCCCTTGGGATTGCCTCCCTGCAGTGCTTCCTCCTACAAAGCTATTTCACTTGCTCCTCTCCCTCTCCAGGGCCTGGAACTAAGCAGCAATAAGCTCCAGCTCCCGTGGTTGCCTTGCTTTAGTCCATCCCAGGAGGTGGAAGTGCTGCAGCAGCACCAGGGTCCCATGTGAAGCCCCCCTTGATTCACAGAGTAACCTGAACCTATCAGTGACCTTTCCCTGGGGGAGCACCCTGCCTAGGAGCCCGGGGAGCTATTCTCACCCACCATGGGGCAAGTGTGCACAGCAGGAGGGCAGTGCTCTTCCACACAGCCAAAGGGCAGGGGATATTGCAGATCAGGGAGGGGCATTCCAGGGAAAACCACAGTTCTCTGCGGTAAATACCCTTTTTCTTGTTAATTAACCAGTGTCAACAGAAGAAACACAGGCAGAGCGGATCTCCAGAGCAGATCTCCACTGGCTTTCCCGGTGTGGAGGCCAAACCAAACACCTGGTTGGTTCTGCTGACAAAGGGCACGGCCAAGCAGAGGCAGATTACGATTTATTTGGGCCCTGGGCAAACAGAAAGTTGGAGGCCCCCCTACCGCCGCTTCTGTGCTGTACTGAGACGTGGGGGATGTGAGTGGGGCAGGCTCCTGCTCTGGGCTGTCCTGCTGTGCCCTGCCGGTCTGCGCTATGCGCGGGAGAGAAACACGAGGGCTCCTGGAGCAGAGCGTAAGGCGCTGAGAGTCCCACTC
>NW_005843665.1:6240-20155 GCF_000455745.1 Alligator sinensis | reverse complement strand
CCCCGCAGGAGGGAGTCGAGCTCTAAGCGACCTGTGCCCGGCTCTGCTATGGCTGCCGGAGCTTGCAGACACCAGCAGGCCCAGTCCAGCTGCTGGTTTCATCCATGCGTAGTTCCCCCCACCCACCCCGCGGCCACCCTCCAGGCATCGGACCCCTGATTGCCAGGGACCCCTGGGCCCAGCCCCAACTGGCTCTTCCATTAATCCGCCTATGTGGCCAACAGACGGCATGGTTTATAGCATTTTTATTTGGAACTGTACAAAGAAAGACAAATAGTTCAAGGATAACAGCCTGTCACAAATCTCCTCTCATGGGGGTGTGGTGGGTATGTGGAAACCCTTCCTGCTCAAGGCCCATGCATGGCAGGCTCCATCACCAGCTGGGTGGATGTGGCCCAGAGCCGGCAAACAGCAATATTCTCCAACAGAAAAGTGCAGCATGAAGAAAATGAGCTCCAGCTGCATCTGCCGTCAGCTCTGAAAGCCGTGGTACATCTATTGCCTCCTTTGTGCAATGCATCCCTTTCCTGGGGCCCTTTGCAGACCCACCTGAGATGGGGCCTCAGGGAATTGCACTGGCTTTAACAGATAGCAAAGGAACAAGTGTTTCCAAACCCCCGGACCAGTGCAGAGACCACAGTGTGCAGATGTTGCTGTGCGTGGGGACGGGCCAGGACAGTCTCTGTGCAGGTGTAGCTGTCATGAGCAGCTCAGGGTCAGGGCAGCAGACAGCATTAACGAGTCCGTAGCTTCTCAAGATGCTCAGCCAGTTCCAAGAACTAGAACCGGGTTTCTTCCCCCTGTAGCAGGTGCCTGCGAGCATCCCACCCCTGCACTGCTCCGCTGTGGGGATGCAGACCATGGGGACCGGCTGAAAGGGCTCGGACATACCAGGAGTATCAGCTATGCCACGTTGTGCCCAGGGCATGGGGCTTCACCCTTGTCCCCAGCCAGCTGCACAGCTGCAGCTCCCTCTTGGCCGGAGCTGCCTCCACACCCCGAGCATTCGTGGAGATAGCACGCGTCCCCAAGGAGGAAAGAGCAGAGCACAGAGAAGCAGCTGGGCCTGGACCTTGCCAGGCAGCAGCATTCAGAAGGATCCAGGACCCTTCTCCTCTGGGGAGTGTCGTGGGACTGAAGAAAGGCAGATCTCTAAACTCTACCCCTTACGCTGTGCTAGCACAGAGCCGCTCACTGCTGCCGTCTGTGGGCTCTCCCCTTCCCAGCTTCTGTGATCACCTTGCTTTAGTTCATCCCAGGAGCTGGAAGTGCTGGCAAAGCACCAGCGTCCCATGTGAAGCTCCCCTTGATTCACAGAGTAACCACAGAGGTGAAGCTATCAGTGACCTACCTACCCCTGTTTGAGTGCCCAGACCAGGAGCTCCTGGAGCTATTCTGCCCCACCCTGGGGCAAGCAGATGCAGCAGGAGGGCAGCGCTCTTCCACACAGCGAAAGGGTAGGGAACATTGCAGCGCAGGGAGGGGTGTTCCAGGGAAAACCACACACTTGTTTCTGACTAATTACCCACTGTCAACAGGAGAAACACAGGCAGAGCAGGATCTCCACTGGCTTTCCTGGTGTGGAGGCCAAACCAAGCACCTGGTCATGGTTCTGCTGACAAAGGGCATGGCCAAGAGGCAGTGGTTGATTAAGTTTTTATTGGGAACTGTATAAGGAAAGACAAATCATTCAGAACAGTAACAGTCTAGCACAAATCTCCTCTCCTGTGGGGGGCGGGGTGGGGGGGGAACCCTTCCTGATCAAGGCCCATGCACAGCAGGCTGCATCATGACCAGGATGGATGTGGCCCAGACCCAGCAAACAGCAAAGTTCTGCAACAGAAAAGTGCAGCACAAAGAAAATGAGCTCCAGCTGCATCTGTCTGCAGCTCCTGGAAGCCGTGTTTCATCCGTTGCCTTGTTTGTGCAATGCATCCCTTTCCTGGACATTTTGTGGGGCTCTTTGCAGACCCACCCGAGATGGGGCCTCAGGGAATTTCACTGGTTTAACAGATAGCATAGCAACAAGTGTTTCCAAACCCCTGGACCAGTGCAGAGACCACAGTGAACAGATGTCGCTGTGCGTAGGGGTGGACCAGGACAGTCCCTATACAGGTGTAGCTGTCAGCAGCTCAGGGCCAGGGCTGCAGATAGCAAGAATGAGTGTGTGGCTTCTCAAGATGTTCAGCTGCCAAAGTGGTGCTTGTCCTCCAAGAGCTACAACTGGGTTTCTTCTCTCTGTATGTAGCAGGCGCCTGAGAGCGTCCAGTGTGGGGCTGCAGGTCACGGGGATCAGTTGCTTCAGAACAGCCCCATACAGCCTGCGCCAGGCATGTCAGTATGTCAGCCCCTTTGGTCCAGGAGTATCTGCTGTGGGGTTGTGCACAGCGTCGTTTCCCCCTCCGCTGTCCAACCAGACAGGCTGCTGCAGATCCTTCTTGGCAGGAGCCACCTCTGATGGCTAGAAAGTGATATTTAAAGGTTGCTTTTTGGGAATTAGCTGGTTGGTAAAGTAGATATTCATTAGAATCATGGTCCAGGGCAACAGCAAGCATTTATTGGTTTCTAGAAACCTGCATGTGACAAAGTTTCCCTCAGGGCCCAGGGTGTCTGGAGACAACAGGCACAGGCTGGGAAGTTGAAGACATGTACCATATTTCCATAACATGAGCAGTGTTATGGGTTACCCAAACAGAGATATGGGACTATTCAGCCTTGGCACCAGATCACAGTGCCCAACTGCAGAGCCCTTGGGGTTATAGAAATTATACAATCATAGAAATTAAGGGCTAGAAGGGACCTAAAAAATTATCATTTCCAACCCCCAGGTCTGGGCATCAATACTGCTGAGATGAAATGATCCCAGCAAGGTGTCCATCGAGTTTTCCCCTGAAGACTTCCAAGGATGGGGAATTCCAGCTTTGGTGAGCAGGCCAAATTCTGAGGACTGCAAAGTGACCTAATTTAGATATGTGCATGCAATGGTTTGTGAGAAGAAAGGAATATGCTGACAGGACAAAACATGGATGCTATGACAACCACAGGGAGACCAACCAGTGATGCCTGGGAATGAAGAGTCATCAATGGGGAGAAAGGATACAAAAGGAGGTATTTCAGAGCAGCAAACAATCCCTGAGAGGGGAACCCAAATCCACCATGGACAGAGGGCACACCACCAGCCCATCTCACCCACCCCATGAGGGAGGGGGCCTTGGCCTTCGTCCTTCAGGCTGATGACATCTGACATTGAAGACAGAACCTCAGGGTGAAGCTCGCATGCTGGCCTGATGTGCCTTCCCTGGGTGACAGCTGCAGGACTGGTAGATATAGAGCTGTTTGCATTATTCTTATCTGCTATCAGCGTGTATCAATAAAATTTGCCTATTCTCAAATGGAGAGGTTGTGATGGATCTGAGGGTTTGGGTTCACCTGAAACAAGGCATCGGGATCATAAATCCAGTGCCAACAGCCTCCGCACCCCAAACGTATGTGCACGCAACAAGTGTCTCCAAGGAGAAAAGAGCTAGGTGGCAGAACAAAGTAGGATCCAGCACCTCCTCCTCTGGTGCCTCACAGAGCTGAAGAAAGGAGGTTTCTAAAATCTCCCTTTCACAGAGCGCAACTCAGGACAGTGGCAGTGCCTGCTCTGCTAATAAATGCTGAGGGAGGGGCACAGCTCCTGGGGCTGCTGTCCATGGGCTCTCCCCTTCTCCAAGGAAATGGGCACCAGCATCCAGCCTGGGGCCAGTCTCTCAGCCTTGGGCCACTAACTTCCATGATGCACAAGTGGGACCAGACTCAGCTGCTGCCCCTGCCATGAAGCCTCTCCCACGGGCACCAGAACTCTGTGGGAGATCGCGGGCACAGGGGTTTCTGGATGGGTCAGACCCGGGCGAAGCTGCACGGCTTTCAATGAGAACTGCAAGCTCCAGAAGGGCCTGAGGCCACGGCCAGCAGTCCCCACAACCCTCACGGCAGCAGGAGGACCCTGCAAGGCCGAGGGCTGCTGTCTTCCTCATTGCCAGGGAGGGTGAGGGTCCGAGGGCAGGGGCCTCCTCCCCGAGGCCTCCCAGCAGGGGCATGCACCTGCATGTGGCCATGGGCCCGGAGGTTAAATGGGAAGTCAGGCACTCGGCCTGGGCCACCATGTACAGTCAGTCACTTGTACTCAGGAAACTGCCTCACAGCAAAACTCCTGGGCCGGCTCCTGGTCACCTCGGGGCGTTTTTCCTCGGTGTCCTTCGCGCGCGTCTCCGGGCGGAGCACCACTGGGCAGTGGCCGCCGGCAAGCTCAAGCAGTTTGCCAGCCGGTGGGCGCTGTCCGGGGTGCTCTGCTCACTGACCCCCCGGGGAGCACTTGTTTTGAACCTTTGACCCCGCACGCACACCCTGTTTTCTTTTGAGTTGTCCCACGCAATATTTATGTAACTTTCGGGAGCCCAGCCGCCCAATTTTTGATTGAGGGGCGGCCCCTGACGAATTTTTTTAAAATTCCAGCAAGTCACCTGTCTGGCCACCAGCCGGACGCCGGTACCACCATTGGCCACCCGACCGGGGTGGCCCAAAGATCCATTGGACTCACTTCGGCCATCAATAGTACCAGGCCGGTCCTGGGACACAGCCCATCTGGCTCCCCTTAACTCTATGGCACAGCAGTCTCTGCCTCTCCCACTGGCTCCCCTTCCGTGAACCTGAGGACACCAAATAGTCCCACTGGCTTCCCCTGGATGAGAGCCTGGTGCAGACAGGGCGGTTCCTTGTACAGGACAAGGAAATCCTCCCAGCTGCATATGCAAATCAGTCCCAGCTTTGCCCAAGTCCCAGCCCTGGGCCAGTGTTTGCAGAGGGACAGATTTCATCCCAGGTCTGGGCAGGAGGATGGTGGAGGTGCCTGGGCCTGTCCAGGAGATTTCCTAGGTTGCCCGGGGTATGGGACAGCAGGACGCAGTTCAGTACGGACAAATGCCAGGTGCGGCAGCGAGGGCACAACATCCCGTGCTGCAGCCCAGAGCAAAGTGCACCAAGCAGCATCGGTTGGCCTCTGTCTGGGGCCCTGTCAGGTCCCTGAGCAGGGTCTGGCCCTGCTGCTGCTGCTCAGGACAGGCCCCAGCCCCTTCTCCCCACTCCCAGGTGAATGAGTCTCAGCAGCATGGGGCTGGGCTGCCCTGGACAGTAGTTCACACAATGGTTGTCCATGGAAAACCCTGGCCTGCCCTGCCAGGGCAGGATTGCCAGGTGCCAGCTAAATTTACAGCCCAAAATCACTTCAAAACTTGCCCAAAACTAGCCAATTTTTTTAAAATGGAAAACAATCAAATTTGTACCAATACGTGCATCGGGCAACACCCAGCTGGACAGCTTTGGCCCCACTTCCAAGCATGGCTCTGGTTTGGACATTTAGTTCCACAAGGGATTCAACTGGGTGAGCCAGGAGCCTGGGGGATCACAGCACGCAGGCTGGCATCACCTAGAGCAGAGCTTTCCAAACTGTGTGCCGCGACACATTAGTGTGTCGGCGGCAGTGTGTAGGTGTGTCGTGTGAAATGCAGAAAATTTTGCGGAAGGGCACCGCGGAGCTCCCTTACTCGCGCCTGCTTCCCTTGGCCCCTCCCCCGGAACTGAATTACTGTGTCGCGAAATGATGCATGTCTATAAAGTGTGTCACCAACATGAAAAGTTTGGAAAGCTCTGACCTAGAGGGCTGAACATCCCATTTCAGGGACTCTTTGACCCCCTACCCCACCCAGTTTGTGGGAGGAATAGAGGGGATTAAGCCCCGCTGTCCGGTCACCAGCCGGACGCCGGTACCACCATCGGCCACCTGACCAGGGTGGCCCAAAGATCCGTTTGGACTCTCTTCAGCCATCAATAGTACCTGGGGCAGCAGATGCCAGGACTAGGCTGGGGAAGATGGTGCCAGGCAGGGCAGCTACAGCTACGACTGACCTGCCCTACCCAGCTCCCTCCCTACATGGACCTCAATCCCCCTCTTCTCCCCAGTCCCCACTACCTGCCGGACCTGCCCTCCAGGCTCAAGGCTGCCTGGGGCCATATGCATGTACTGTCCATGCACCTGGCACAGCGCCCCTGGCTCACCATTTCCCTCCTGCTTCCTCCCAGCAGCTCCGGGAAAACCGTGGGCCTGAGCAACTGTGTGTCAGGGACACGCCTGGTTGTTTGCAGCTCCACTGAGCTGTCAGGGTCCTCTCTGCAGCTGAACCTCCTGTGACTTTCAGCCCATCTGCACAGCTGGAAGCCGCTCACTCTCAGGATGTCTTGTGTCATAAGACTCAGCTCTGGGACCCTGGAGTTGACTCCTCTTCACCCCCAGCCAGTATGGCTTCCACTCCAGCAAACTCGCCACTGGGGGCCTGGGTGTAGCTGCTAATTGCAGTGGGTGGACTGGACCCCATCCCCCAAGCCCTAGACTTATGAAGACAGCTCAGGCTGCTGGACATGCCCTGCTGCATATGAAAACTGTGAAAGCTTGGACAGCATACCAGACATTGGCCAGGGCAAGACTGGGTTGTGGTGACAAGACTGCCACAAGAAAACCAAACTCTGCTGATGACTTGCAACCCATTAGATGCTGAGACAGTGGAGTGCTTGCAGTACCCGGTACCAGACCCATGCCCTAAAATAATGAAAGTGGTTAAAATTGTTGGCAGAGACCTGATCCACTCATCACATGTGTGTATCTAAAAGAGCCAGTGAAGGCAAGGTAACTACGTATACATTTCAATTGACCTAGCAGCTAAAGAAAAAGAAAGGCTAAATATGCATCTCAAAAGAAACCTGTAAACGGTGCACTGAATATAGGAAAGATGCCCTGTGCAGGACAAATACACCCTGCTCACATTTTCCCCAACAAACATCTAATGAATAGGGTGTTACAAATGTCTGAACTGTTCAATGTCTGGAGTTTTGAAAACAGACCATCACCGGAACAAACTACTGCAAATGTGCCCCAGTGATAAACAAATACCCCCAAACAGGTTTGGTGTCACCTAAGTATCCTGTCTGACCACTCAAGGCTCATTGCCTGTATTTGACCTATAATTGCAGGGGCTGCAGAAACACGCTGTCCTCAGACCTAGATAAATCCAGAACAGGAGCTAGGCAATTTAACACTTGTCATATGCTGGTCACCTTTTTCATCCCTGTTTGTTCAGACTTTAATCAGCCAACCATCAAGGAAAACTGCTTTGAAGCTGTACAATTACACAGTATAAGGACTAAGCAGATTTTCCAGAAAGGTGTGTGGAATCCAAGAAGCCATCCTGCCACCCAGCCAACACGTGAAGGATCCACACTTTGAGGCTGTACAAGAACTGCTTCCTGGCTTCACTGGGTTTCTCTACAGCTAAGATAATACTAAGGACTAACAGCTTCTTTTATATTGGGAAAGTGTCTTTTCTATTACTTTGTTTTGTAGCTTGTTGGAAGTTATTAAAACAAGCCTTTCTGCTTTTCATCAACTGAGTGCTGTGTCAATTCTCAGAGCACTTGGTTTAAAAACCCGCTTTCTAATTATAATATTCCTCCCCCAGCCCCTGTCCATCACAAGCCAGAGCCAGCGACTTGGGGTTCCTGACAGCCTTACACCCTTGATCCATTTTTAAAGTTTGTTCACAGCACTTTCATATGTAACCCAGGTGGTACCCACTGATGTACTCCCCTCTCCAAATGAAGGGAATGTTAGCAGGGCAGGTGCGCTGAGGGGTGAAACTGCCTATGACACACAGTTTCCCTCCTTCCCCTATAGAGCAAGGCCAGGACACATGTTAAGGCTTAACTATATACAAATTTAATAAGATATAGAAGTTATAGGGTTAACATATTTACACATAAGATATTGGAGCTAAAACAACTTATATACAGGTCAATGCAAACACTACATACAGGTGAGGAATCAAAAGGGGGTCAAAGCAAGAGTCTCATTAAAAGTCATGCAAACCTTATACTCTAATGGAATGCCACTTTACAACGTGTGAGGCGCGGTTCACAAAATATGAGACACAGAAACAATGAATAGAAAAGCTAGCTCTCTAAAAGAACACAAGAACAGCCCTGAAGCCCTGGAACCATAGCAGTGCCCACGGATAGAGAGAGGGAAAAGAAGAGAATCCCAAAACCCCCATGGGCTTCTGCAACCCAGTTTGAATTGCTTCACAAGGGAAATCTCATAACCCGGGGCCCTCCGCTTCAGGGCTTCCCTTCCAGCTGCTAGCCACAAAACGGTGGGGGGACCCTCCTCCCCAGAGGGAATCCCCTTCCCAGATAACTCACAACTCTCCACAGCCGTGCTCATCCCTTTGCTACTGAGGGCTCTCCCAGCCTGGGCCTTCCCATGGCCTGTGCAGTCCCATGCACCAATGGCCCTCCATGAACCACCTGTGCACCCCGTTCCAACACTGCAGTACAGGGATACCCATTGACCTTTACAGGAACTTTAGCCCAGGGGTCTATTAACCCATCAGGTATCACACTCTTGGCTGTGGCTTGGGAGTCTGACAAGACCCGGGGCAGAACCGACTCCCTTGTC
Organism: Alligator sinensis; assembly: GCF_000455745.1. NCBI lineage: Eukaryota > Metazoa > Chordata > Crocodylia > Alligatoridae > Alligator > Alligator sinensis. The sequence goes on along the minus strand of NW_005843665.1, from coordinate 11,610 downwards.
CCATCCCCTCCTCATTTCCCAACTTCCACAGGAACTTCAGCCTTTGGAAAACCAAGTCAGGACTCTCAGGCCCTGAGCATTCCCTTGCCATGTGGCCATGCTCCCCCCACTTAAAACATAATCCCACTGCCCTGGATGAGTTCCTCTCCCGGGATGGACCTGGGAGGCCCGAGCCAGTCGTGGGAGGCCTTGTGGGAGCTGAGCCAGTAATAGCAGCTGCCAGAACTGGGGGTGGGGATTCCTTCTCCCCCTCAAGGGGCAGCTCCTCCTGGGAAGCCACAGTCATTACCCAGGACATTAGCCCCTTGTGCACTGGGGGCTCTTCAGAGGGCCACATGGTCTTCCCTAACTAGAGGATCTCTTCCTCTTCTCGTACCACCCTCATAAGCTGGGCAGAACCCAGTAGGTTGCTTTTCTGCCCAGACAAATTTAGATCCCTCACCAGGGCTAAACTATAGCGGGCACCAACCTGGACGTGCCAGAGCCAAACATGATCTGCGTCAGCAGTGGTAAGGACCCCCTGCCCTACCACCCACTGCAGCACCTGCTCCAACTGCAACAGGTAAGAGGATGCAGTCTGTGGCAGGCCAGTAGGGGGCGCTCCTGCATTGAGCCGCCCACCTCCCTGTGCCCGCCCACCTTCCAGGCTCCGAGTGCCTCCCTTGGGGTGCCTCCCGTCCGGCCGACCCCTTCCCGGGAGCACCCCCGCTAGCCTGGGGTTCCCGCTGCCACCATCCAAGGCTCTGGACTCACTTCTGGCTCTGCGCACCTTGGAAAACACAGGCCTGATCGTCCAATGGGTCCTAGACCCAATACAGGCACTTGGGGCACTTTCCCAAGTCAGGGGATGATTAGGAAGCCTCCCTTAGTCCACCGACCTAAGGGCCCTCCTCGGCATAATTTAGACCCACCCCTCAATAAGTCTCCACACCGGTCACAAAGGAGAACTTTATTGATTACAGGGGTAGGATGAAATCAGTGTAAAAGGTAGAGCAATATCATAGGAATATCAGAGGAATATCAGAGGGATCCCATAGAGCAAACCAGTATGGCTGAGGTAGCCTTTTGATCTCGCATCTGAGTTACTGTAAGCTAAATATCTAGTCTGATCTCGAGTAGCTTACTCACTCGCATCGTCCAGAGGTGGTTGGAGTTTTCCTCTGGAGGCAGGGCACTCTTGGAGCATGCGGTGATGAGGAGAGAGCCAGGTTCAGATGGTGAAGCTCCTCTCCCAGTTTCAGATTCAACTCGATGACCGCATGGCTAAAGGCTGCCTTCTTCCTGGACCAGGCCTTTAAATAGCCTTTCTGACCTCAGCAGCCCAGTCCAATCGAAGCTGCCAGTGCTGGCCACTACCCAACCAATTTTAAAAGCATCACTGGCCACATGGGCCAGTGAGCGGGGCTTTTCCCTCCCCCTCCCCAGGTGACCAGAGAATCCACATTTGAGGCACCAGGCTTTTGTCATGTAGGCAGGGAGGAAGATCCCCCTCCCTGAGGGATTCAACACCAGCCTCTCACCCTGCTGGCAGAGACAGATTTCTGGAGAGGAGCACCGACGGTGGCATTTCTGCCATAGGCTGCTCCCAGACACTAATAGGGATATGCCCCAGGAGTGCTATCAAATGGTGTCACCTGGTCAGAATGCGCTGCATACATGGTGAGACAGAGCAGTACAAAAGGGGCTTCATTGACGAGAGGATTATCAATCATAAGGGCAAATTACATGTTGGATTTGCTCCTCAATTGGATGGCCAGAAGATTGTGGGGTGGGATTGGCCACCACTGTATGAGGTCTTAGAAGAGCACACAGATGGCCCTGTGGTGAAGGTTGGGTAGCAAAAGAAGAGTTAGCCTCATCAGGAGAGGAAGGTTTGGTTAGCCTGAGGACGGGCACTGAGGGATCACAATTTTGATGCATGCAAGAAGAAGATGATGAGTTACAGAAGGTTCGGGAGATGGAGATCACCCGTGTTGAGGAAGAAGTCTTGCAGCCGGGGACTGATGTAAGTGCTGGTTATTTTGGGGTACATAATAGGCCTCTGTGAGTAGGCACGTATTTGATCCAGCTTCAGATCTGGCCACTTTGGATGCCAGGGATATGAACCAGAGCTAGCTCTGGACTGGGCTCCTGCTTCGATCCGCAGCTTTGGAGCCATCTCAGAGATCCAGCCATAGGATATAATGGGGGATCAATGAAATATCTATAACTTTGTTGTTTTTGTCTGATTTAGATGAAACTTGCAGACGTGGTATCCTCTGCTGAGAGCATGAAGTCTGCCAAGTTTCAAGGAGGTCAGTTAAGGGGCTTGGGGGGAACTGCACCCCAAATTATTGAAAGCAAAATTCATGTCATGTGTATGTGTTACACCACAGTGGGATCAAAACTGCAGGGGTGGTGGCCTGTGCTAAGGCCACAATGCCTGCCATGTTTCAAGAAGATCAGTGTTGGACTTGGGGTGAACTGCACCTCAAGCTGCAGATAAGCAAAACTTGTGACATAGATGACCCTGTGTGTATTAAGGCACAGCAGGGTGAAAGCTGCAGGGATGGTGGCCCCTGCTGTGGCCATGAAGCCTGCCAGCTTTTGAGGAGATTGGTGTAGGGTGGTTCTGCGTTCTGGGGCCCTGCACCTCTGGCTGCTGACAGGCAAAACTCGTGACATGGGTGCTTGTGCAACTGTGTTTGTCTTGGGGCATGAGGGGAGGGGGGGAACTACTGCAGGCCTGGCTACTAAGCTACTGTGTTATCAGTTACCAATTAATCATGATTCACTCAGGGACCAGCTCAATACACAGTACCTAGCTACTAGTAGCTACTAGATAATTAGTTAATTAACAACGATTAACACCTACACAACTACAGCCTAAGGAGAGGAAATAATCAATACAGACAATAATCAGGGCCAGGAGCTGAGCCGGGAGCCAGGCACACCTGGGCATCCATGCACACGTGTGCCCCCTTACTAGCTTGGAGGCAGCAGCAGCAGCAGCAGCAGCAGTGTAGAGGTAGCAGCGGGGGCAGCAACAGCTGATCCCCCTAAGGTGAGTCGGGGCGGAGGGAACCAAAGCAGCAGACCAGGATCCAGAGGGGAAGCCCCCTGGGTCCCTTTTGTGTTGAGCCAGGCAGGGAGCCGCGCTCCTGAGCAGCGTGCACGAACAGAACACACAAACAGGCGTGCTCTGTAAGAGCGCACCGGCATTTGTGCTGGCGGGTGAGCAGGGAGGGCCGGGCGGGAGACTACATTCAGACTAGGGTAAGGGTAAGGGCAGGGGCTCCACAGGAACTTAAATAAACAGCACTCAATATGACGGTGTCAACCTGGAGTGCTGCTAGGGCCCGGGGCTTGTCTGAGGCCTCCACCCACACAGAGCCCTCGGGGGGACTAGCATCCCCTTCCCCACCTGACCTGCAGGGGATGCCCAGCAGGACCAGGGGGTGTGGGGAGCAGGGTCCCCCACACCTGTCCTGCAGGTGCCTGTCTTAGGGCCCTGAAGGCACAGGTGAGTGAACTCCAGGAGGATGTTAGCAGGCTGAGGGGCATCAGAGAGGCAGAGGATGAGATATACGAGTACTTTCTCTCCCTGCAGGGCCAAGCACCTAAGGGAGACGCGCCAAAGGGAGTAGCACCCCAGGAGGAACCATCCCCAGAGTAGCGGAGGGTTCTCCCCAGGGCAAGGGCTGCTCGCAGCAGTCCAGTACCAGTCTTCCCAGTTCGGCTGTGGAACAGGTACGAGGCCCTGGCGACACTACAGGAGGAGAGAAGGGAAGAAACCATCAGAGAGGAGGACACTTCACATTCCTCATGCCCCAACCAGACTGAAAGTGCTAAGCTGACCCAGAGGAAGAACTGTTGGGTGATAGTCATAGGGGACTCAATCCTGAGAGGTACAGAGGGTCCCATCTGTCACCAGGACCCCTCGTGTGATGTCTACTGTCTGCCGGGTGCCAAGATCGAGAACATGATGGGGATGATCCCACCCATTATCCGCACCACCGAATACTACCCCATGGTCCTTATCCATTTGGGTATGAATGATACGGCCAGGAGAAGCCCTGATAACCTGATGGCAGACTACCAGGCACTAGGGGGCCTGCTGAAGGAGATAGGGACTCAGGTGGTGTTCTCCTCCATCCTACCAGTGAGCAGACATGGAAGGGGACAAGAGACCTGCATTGGTGAGGTCAGCTTCAGACTTCGGAATTGGTGTCTCGAGGTAGGCTTTGGCTTCCTGGACAATGATCCGCACATCATGACGAGGGACATGCTCGGATGGGATGGGCTGCACCTTTCCCCCAAAGGTAAATGTGTTTTCTTTTCTAGGTTGGTGGATCTCCTCCAGCAGGCATTAAACTAGGCTTGTTGGGGGAAGGGGATGGCGTGGGTGGAGGAAGCAGACAAGCAAACCAAGCATCGCCTGCAGGAGCAGCCCAGCATAAACTGATGACAAGAGAAACAGGTAATCAGGTAAGTGACATGGGCCTGGATACCGCTGGGATTAGGGGGTCGGTCTATTCATCCTCAGGAGGTGTCAAATGCCTCTATACTAATGCCCGCAACATGGGGAACAAGCAGGAGGAACTAGTCCTCCTGGTAGCCAGCACCAACCCAGACATAGTGGGGCTCGCCGAAATGTGGCAGGACCCAACGCATGACTGGGCAGTGAATATCAAGCGCTACAGGCTCTATAGGAAAGATAGGGCAGGTAGGAAGGGTGGGGGTGTGGTGCTCTATGTCAAGGAGCAACACACATCCACAAAGTGTATCACTGGGTCAGAGGAGGAGCAAACGGAAGTGCTCTGGGTTAGAGTACAAGGGGGTTGGGGAGAAAGGGACTTGACAGTAGGGGTCTACTACAGACCTTCCAACCAAGGAGAAGATCGAGAACAGGAATTCATAAGTCAGCTCGTGGAGATAGTTAGGTCCAAGGATGTGGTCGTCATGGGTGACCTAAACTTGCCAGACATCTGCTGGGAGGAGCAGACAGCCAGGTCTGACCACTCACGCAGGTTCTTAACTGACATATAGGACCTCCATCTAACCCAGGAGGTACACAGCCCCACCAGGGGAGATGCCGTGTTGGATTTGGTCCTGGCTACGGGTGATGACCTGGTACGGGGTCTGCGGGTGCTCAACCACCTAGGCGACAGCAATCATCGTCTGCTCGAATTCACCACCCAGCACAAGGTGGTGAAAGTCTCCAGCAAGGCAGCAGACCATGATTTCAGGAGGGTAGACTTTAATGAGGTAAGAAAACTAGTGGGGGAAGCACTGAGGTCCCAGAGCTGGAGGGAGTTGAGTGTCCAGGAGGAGTGGTCGCTCCTTAAGGAGACGATCCTCCAAGCTCAAAGGGAAGTAATCCCTACATGA
>NW_005843665.1:3450-6218 GCF_000455745.1 Alligator sinensis | reverse complement strand
CACGAATCAAAGTGGGCAAGAGGGTACAAAGGCCCCCATGGCTCAAAAAAAGCACCTGGGAACATCTTCAAACAAAAAAGGAGGCGTACACCCATTGGAAGGGAGGGACCAGCACAAGAGAGGTCTATACTTCAGTAACTCAGGAATGTACGGGCGCTTTCAGGAAGGCCAAGGCGGAAATGGAGCTAGGACTAGTGACCAGATCAAGGACAACAAGAAGTCCTTTTTCAAATACATAGCGGGGCAAAAGAAGGTGCCAAGTAACATGGGACCTCTGCAGGACACGCTAGGAAATCTGGTCATCTCACCTGACCATAAAATTGACATATTCAACAATTTCTTTGCCTCCGTATGTGGCAGGCCAGTAGGGGGCACTCCTGCATTGAGCCGCCCACCTTCCTGAGCCCCACCACCTTCCAGGCTCCAAGTGCCTCCCGTCCGACTGACCCCTTCCCTGGAGCACACCCGCTAGCCTGGGGTTCCCGCTGTCACCATCCAAGGCTCTGGACCCAATTCTGGCTCTGCGCACCTTGGAAAACACAGGCCTGATCGTCCAATGGGTGCTAGACCCAATACAGGCACTTGGGGCACTTCCCCAAGTCTGGGGCTTATTAGGAAAAGTCTCCCTTAGTCCACAGACCTAGGGGGCCTCCTCGGCATAATTTAAATCCACCCCTCAATAAGTCTCCCACACCAGTGACAAAGGAGAACTTTATTGATAACAGGGGGTAGGCATTTTAGAAGCCATTTACCCTCAGCCTCCTCTCTGTAAGGTGTGGACATTGTGCCTGGGATCTGAAAGAACAAACAAATATCAAATCAACCACTGCTCTTTAAAACACCCACATCCAAGTTACTAATACTGAATCACTCTGCACGATACATGCTTCCACCTACGCAGTATATTTATTAAATGCAGTTCCTTCAATAAAGTATCAGCAGAAGTTGCACTGTTACCATACATTTCAGCACCATGGAAACAAACAAGGAATCTATTCCAGGAAAGGGAAAATTAATTGGGGCGCTGTGACTGATGTTTCCCAACTGCTCAAAATCCTTTCAGGGTACATCTTACAACCTTGTGGCAATCCCTGAGACCGCCACTGAAAAAAAAAATCCAAACAAGGCCCCCCGCCACTCCCTCCTGCTCTACACATGTGGCCTGCTGGAAAGCTGTTGTATGGCCAGCATTCAAACGACAACAGGCACATCCTGCATCGCTTTCATGAGCACGCCAGGAGACTGAGGGTCCCTAAGAACATCCCTGCACTAAAAAGGCATCACTTTTGGACAGGGATCTTGGAGTCCTAGTGGACTCCAAGATGAACATGAGTCGGCAGGGTGACGAAGCCATCAGAAAAGCCAATGGCACTTTATCGTGCATCAGTAGATGCATGACGAATAGGTCCAAGGAGGTGTTACTTCCCCTCTGTCAGGCTCTGGGCAGACCGCAGTTGGAGTACTGCATGCAGTTCTGGGCGCCGCACTTCAAGAGGGATGCGGATAACCTGGAGAGGGTCCAAAGAAAGGCCACGCACATGGTTAAGGGGCTGCAGACCAAGCCCTACGAGGAGAGACTAGAGAAACTGGATCTATTCAGCCTCCGCAAGAGAAGGTTGAGAGGCGACCTTGTGGCTGCCTATAAGTTCATCACGGGGGCACAGAAGGGAACTGGTGAGGTTTTATTCACCAAGGCGCCCCCGGGGGTTACAAGAAATAATGGCCACAAGCTAGCAGAGAGCAGATTTAGACCGGACATTAGGAAGAACTTCTTCACAGTTCGAGTGGCCAAGGTCTGGAACGGGCTCCCAAGGGAGGTGGTGCTCTCCCCTACGCTGGGGGTCTTCAAGAGGAGGTTAGATAAGCATCTAGCTGGGGTCATCTAGACCCAGCACTCTTGCCTGCCTATGCAGGAGGTCGCCGACCCTAACGTCTATGAATCTATGAAATATCTAGTCTGATCTTGAGTAGCTTCCCCACACGCATCGTCCAGAGGTGCTTGTTGTTTCCTCTGGAGGCAGGTCACTCTTTGAGCATGCGGTTATGAAGAGGGAGCCAGTTTCAGATTCACCTGGATGACCGCATGGCTAATGGCTGCCTTCTTCCTGGCCCGGGCCCTTAAATAACCTCTCTTACCTCAGCAGCCCGGTCCAATTGAAGCTGCCAGTGCTGGCCACAAGCCAACCAACCTAAAAAAGCATCACTGGCTACCTGGGCCGGTGAGCAGGGCTTTTCCCCTTCCCTCCCCAGGTAACCAGAGCATCTGCCTCTGAGGCACCAGGCTTTTGTCATGTAGACAAGGGAGGGAGATTCCCGCCCTGAGGAATTCAACACCAGCCTCTTACGCTGGCAGAGACAGATCTCTGGAGAGGGGCACAGACAGTGGCATTTCTGCCACACCGTATTTCTGAGGAGGGACCTGGATATCTCCCCCACTAGCCCCCCTGAAGGCCCTGTGGGTGGCACACCCAGGCCTAGGGTTAATGAGGACCTTGTCAGGAAACTTCTGGAGGGAATGGATGTATTTATATCCACAGGTCCTGACGATCTCCACCCCAGAGTGCTGAAGGAACTAACAGTGGTCATTGCGGGACCTCTAGCACAGCTCTACGAGCACTCATGGTGCTCGGGCGATGTGCCGGAGGACTGGAAAAGGGCCAATGTGGTCCCCATTTTCAAGAAGGTGAGGAAGGAGGACTCAGGCAACTATAGGCCAGTCAGTCTCACCTCCATCCTTGGCAAAGTCTTTGAAAAAATTATCAAGGCTC
>NW_005843665.1:0-3401 GCF_000455745.1 Alligator sinensis | reverse complement strand
GGAGGTGGTGCTCTCCCCTACCCTGGGGGTCAGACTCGATGATCTATTGAGGTCCCTTCCGACCCTAACATCTATGAATCTATGAATCTATGCTACCGTTGTTTGCACTTCTCTCCTTTTTTCTGCAAGGGCTGCCATTTCCCTGCTTAGCCAAGAGGGTTTTTTGACCCGTCTGCTATTTTGTCTCTTGCTGAGGCTGAACAGGTTCAGGTCCTTCAGTCTCTCCGTAGGGCCTGTCCTGCTGCACTCTCACCAAGCGGGTGGCCTCCTCTGAACCCTCTCCACGCTGGTCACATCCCTCCTGAAGTGCGGCACCCACTCTTTCCTGGCGATGCAGGGGGTCAGACTCGATGATCTGTTGAGGTCCCTTCCGACCCTAGCATCTATGAATCTATAAATCTATGAATCTCCTCAGGTCCTTTCTGACCCAACCAACTATGAAACTATGACAATCAACAGCCCCAAGACAGAGACAGTCAGTTGCACAATCCATGAAGGATCCATTGGGATAGGCCCTGGATCAGGCTGGAAAGCCCAGCGGGTGGTCTGAGTTCAGAGACGAGAATAAGAAATGATGGACAGAAAACAATGGCATCCCCCCAGGGAGGTTGTGGACTCTTGTGCAGTGTGTACGAGCACCTGGGCTGTTCCCCTTCCTGGATCCCAGCAGGCCCCAGGCAAGTTCTGCTTGGCCCAGGGCACACACTTCCCTCCCCTGGGGCAGCTACTGATTGGCAGTGGCTCCTGGCCAGTACCTGGAGCAGGGAGTGGGGCGGGCAGGCAAGAGGCGGGGCAGGGCCAGACTGACATCAGCTGGGGAAATGCTTTGCATGTTCACATCTTTCCCTGATCCCCTCCCCTCTGCCAGCCTATAAACTCTCTGGGCACCATCGGCACCAAATCCCCTGCTCCAGACCAGATCCCAGAGAAGCACACAGGTGAGTCCTGCGCCCCTGCCCCTTGTCCCCTCTGTGCAGGGCCAGGACTTTGGAGCAGCTCTGGCCAGTGCCTGTGTGTGAGGCACCCTGGGGAGCAGTCGCTCTGTCCCCCTTCCCCACAGGGCTGTCCTTGCACCCAGTCCCCGTGGGTCAGTGCTGACCCTCCGGTCCCTGGCGACCTGCTCCCAGGGTCCCTGCCCTGCCATGCCCTGCCCTGGCCTGCCCTGCAGTGCTGGGGAGTGAAGGGGAGGAGAGTGGAGGGAGGATCCATTGGTCTTCAGATGGAAGGTCCGTGGCCCCAGCCCCAGGTCACAGATCCCTGCTGACCCCCTGTCCCTTGGGGATCTCCTTGTGTCTTGCTTTTGGGGCCAGGCTGGGCCCTTGTGCAGATGCCCCAGTCCTGCAACCCCCCTGTGGAGGCAGGGAGAGGTCAGTGTGGGGCACGGCACAGCTCCCCTGTTTACCCGCAGGGCAAGTGAGGAGATGAGGACTAATGCCCGCCTCATCCTGTGCCTCCTGGGCTGCCTGGTGCTGAGCCCCGGGCTGGAAGGTGAGTCTGCGCCGCACTGAAGCCCCCAGTCTCTGCTTCCCTTTGCAGGGAGATCGCTGGTCCCACTCAGACTGTTCTGGCCCCTCGACAAGAAGGGCTGTTCCCCAGAGACCCCGTATCCGCAAGTGAGGAGATGAGGACTAATGCCCGCCTCATCCTGTGCCTCCTGGGCTGCCTGGTGCTGAGCCCCGGGCTGGAAGGTGAGTCTGCGCCGCACTGAAGCCCCCAGTCTCTGCTTCCCTTTGCAGGGAGATCGCTGGTCCCACTCAGACTGTTCTGGCCCCTCGACAAGAAGGGCTGTTCCCCAGAGACCCCGTATCCGGGCTGCAGCTGGGTCCAGCGTGTCCCCCCCGGTAGACAGGGCCCCTGCCTCAGCTCCAGGGAGAGACACTGGAACTGGAATACCACCCTTCCCCTGCCTCTGTGTCCCCCTGCCCTGAAAAAAGCAACACTGGGCCCTGGGGTCCTACCGGGGTCCCCAAATCCCTGCTCTTCCTCCCAGCCACCTCCCCCAGGTATCTCCTTATGTGTCTTGTGCCCAGAGGCTGCTCTCACCCCCTCCACCCTGTGACCCAGCAGCGCTGCCCCTGCTCTCGGCAAAGCAACTGCTCTGGGGCTGGGGGAGAGAATACCAGGGTGTCTTCCCCCCTCACTGCCCGCCTGGCCTGTCTCTGCGCAGGGGCTCCAGTCCAGAAATGCCACAAAGACTGGCTACGTTATGGAAACAACTGCTACAGATTGTTCTTCCAGAAGAAGACCTGGGAGGATGCTGAGGTGAGCACTGGGTGGGTCTGGGCATGGGGTGCCGGGTTGGGATAGGGTTGTCGGAGGAGTGGGGACTCTGGACCTCCCTGCATGGGCAGCTGCCACACTAGGTGCAGCCAGGCTGCAGGTGGAAAGGAGCTGGCTGCCAAGGGCCCCAGCACGGCCCAGGGGCAGCCATGGGATCCCCATGGGAAATGGCTCCTAAACTGGGCTGGGGCAATTGCAGTGCCTGGCAGCATGGAGCGCAGGGGTGTGCCTTCACCTGCCTCTGCCAGGGTGAGCTGCCCTCCTCGGCATGGCCGGGAGGCATCTCCACCCCTCAGGTGCATCCTGGGGCCCCTCACAGCACTAGGCACCCACACCTTTCTTTGCAAAATGCACAAGCACCCGCACATACTTTTTGCACCACAGCAGGGTGTTCCCCTGGGCACACAGCAGTGCCCTGGGCACAGCTCTCCTCCGTTTCATGCCGTCAGCCACTCACCGCATAGCCACCGCCTGGAGAGAGCCCCGGGCACCAGCTCCACAGCAGGGACATGAATCTTGCCAGTTCTCCAGAGGGGTAGAAACTTTTCCTGTATGTGTGTGTGTGTGGACAAGGAGCAGCTTCACGTGATGCCCGGAAGGTCTCGCCAGGCACTGAGGATCCTGCTTTGGGAAGTGGGTGGATGTACAAACAGGGGCACACTTGCTGGTGATCACAGTTGCCAGCGGTCCGCTCCCAGAGCAGCTCCCCAGGTCCAAGGCCATAGGGACAGAAGGCTTATTAAAGACTGACTGGAGAGATGGACAGCAGCACACAGGTCAGACCAGGGATAGGAGGGGTGTTTTGCCTGAAAGCCTCGAGTGCATGAAACGGGGAACCTGGCATCATCCAGGTATTGACGGACAAATCAAGAGCCAGGGAATAAAGGCAGGTCAGAGTGACCGTCACATTTTGTTGAGGGACGAGGTTTTGGTTCCTGGTCAGAGGCTGCATGTGTAGCCAAGGGGCTGCACACAGTGTGGGACAGGACAGGCTAGTGCAGGGAAGGGCCCAGGGGCTGGAGGGGAGCGGCTGGGGGAGCTCAGCGCTGGTGCGGGGGCACTTGGGCAGAGGGGACTGAAGTGCAGGGCGGGGAAGCAGCTCCTTCCTCCATTCACCCTGG
>NW_005843664.1:68595-69136 GCF_000455745.1 Alligator sinensis | reverse complement strand
ATTTGGAATGCCCTTCACAATAGATAGCGACAGAGCCACCAATTTCACAGGACAGATAATAAAAAACATCTGCCAAGCACTCAACATACAGCAACACCTACACTGTAGTTATCATCCACAATCAAGTGGTGCTGTAGAACGTAAAAACTCTGATTTGAAAACGCGCATTTCGAAGATTTGTGCTGAAACAGGCCTCAAATGGCCTGATGCGCTGCCCATTGCTCTTATGCACATTAGGAACACTGTTAACAGAAAACATGGCCTAACCCCTTATGAAATACTCATGGCACGACCCATGAGGATGCCAGCTACACCACCTGTTGCCCCACACCAAACAGACCTACAATTAACTGATGAAACTGTACTAAATTATTGCAAGGCATTAATGAAGTATGCCAGGTCTGTTCATTCACAGGTTCAAGAAGCCTTACCTCAACCACCAGATTTTCCCTGTCACAACCTGAAACCAGGAGATTGGGTCTACGTAAAGGTCTATCAACGGAAAAACGCACTTCAACCCAGATGAAAAGGACCTTTCCAG
>NW_005843664.1:66984-68234 GCF_000455745.1 Alligator sinensis | reverse complement strand
AAGATATCATCTCCGGCCTCGAAGAAAGTGAATGCTCCCATTCGGAAGATCACCACCTCGATCAAGACCAAGAGTCGACGTTATCAGTCCTTTAGGTAACCCGAGCCCAGAGGGCGAAAAAAGACTTTGGCTGCCATCCTGAGTTTGATTGGTAGTGTTCTTTTTCTTACTGGTGCTGGTTATGTTTGTTGTTGAAATTCTTTGTCCCTCCTGTCTCTAAAAATGGCACTGATATCCTTATACATCACACTTGGGTATCTTAGTATCACCCAAGAGGAGTGAGAAAAAAAATTGTACTTCCAGATCTCCCTTACGGTGGCTCAAGCTGGATATAAAAGTGACTGCTGGATATGCTCTCACAGCCCAGCGCACCTATACCAAGGAATCCCAATGATCAGAATACCAATATCCCTCCAGCAATGGGGAAAAATAAACGGCGGCTTTGTTAGACACTACTCGTTAGCTGCCCATCGGTCCGCTCCTAAAGAATGGAGGGCCACCCCTGCTAACTGGATAATCTCCCCAAGAATAGAGGCGCCATTCTGTTACAGATCCAACAACACCGGAGCTTATAATAAAGCCACACCTGTAAGACACTACCCTCATTGCCTAATTACTCTAGATTATAGCCCTAATAGCACCAGTGGAATCCTGTTGGGTAAAGTACCCTCTCTCAATTGTACAAGATTCATAGTCTACAACTTTTCTAATGAACCTCATGTTGCTCTCATTGCAAACAGTTCAGAATTTTACATTCACTCCAACTCTACTTCTTGTAATATATCTCGGTCCAGCAAGATAGCAGCAGAACATGGTCCGTCCTATACGATGCATGTCAATCGAAAGTGCCGGATAAGACAGAAGACCTGTCCAGATTTGAGTACCCTTTCTCGCCCAAGCCTTTACTGGGTCTGCGGAAACAGGGCTCATAACATCTTGCCCTGAAATTGAGTGAGGGCATGCACTCTTTGACGTGTTATCCCTGGTTTCGAAATGCATAGTGCAATATATCTAGAACAAGTAAAAAATTTCAACCATCACATGAAAAGGGCGGTTAACCCCTTAGCTACCAGAAACACAGGGTTCCATCAATTTTGAGAACCTTCATACCATGGCTTAGAATAAGAGAATTAGAACTAGCCATAATTAACATTTCAGCCACAATAGAAGCTATGAGAAATGCCACTGCAGATGCAATTCAAGCTCTGCAAGAAGAGATCTCCCAGATCTCACAAGTAACTATACAACAC
>NW_005843664.1:66340-66857 GCF_000455745.1 Alligator sinensis | reverse complement strand
GCTAACCTCCTGGCTCCCAGATTTCGGGGCCCTTGGCAAGAAAATCCTGTATAGAATATTATTTGTCTTGACAATGTTTTATGTCTTAGTGCAACTGATCCTCTGCTGCATGAAGGCCAGCAGGAGAAGCTTTAGCAAGGCAAGAAAACCCACAGCAGAGTCTAGAATAATAGTGTTAAAAGAGAGAGAGCAGATTAAAAGAAAACATGAAAGGCTGCATGATGAAATAGAGGGGCTCATGAGAATAGAAGTTTAAGGCTAAAGTGAGACTAAATAGTCTCAAATGGGGGACTGTAGAATCAGAAAAAAAATAAATGCCTTAAACTTTGATCATTTGAGTTATAAGATGACATAACCGCTTTGTGGAGAATTGCTGGCTCTGTATAGTAGAACAGATAAGAGAAAGTGTTTGTTCTTTGTAACTCCTCTGCAACTGCTTCACTCACCGCGGCCTTGAAGATAGCAAAAAGTATGTACAACTCTGATTTGCAGGTGCAAGAAGGAGGTTTGTGAACTA
>NW_005843664.1:65597-66094 GCF_000455745.1 Alligator sinensis | reverse complement strand
AATAAAAGCTTCTGCTGACCTGACCCAAAAGTATGCTGCGTGTAGTTCCACGACAACTCCATAACTAAAGAATGAAAGTATATCTGTGGATTTGGTTTCTTGGAATTCTAGGATTGTAAGTATAGCATGAGAAATAATAGTAGTGATTCAAATTTAACCTTTAGTTGTACTTGTAACTGTTTTTGCAATACTAATTCTTATTGCATTGTTTGGGAAGGAAGTGCATTTGGAGCATTGTTTCTGATATATGTAGTTATTGTGTTTTTAATGTTTGTGGTATTTCTTAAAGCTAAGCAGTGTTATATGCATAGTAAGGAGTTTTAATAAACATCTGAAAAGGAATCAAAATCTTGGTCATTGTGAGAACACACAAGGCTCTTCCTCACCCCCACCAGTGTACTAATTTGAACTAATATATTGCGTGGGACCTCTCTCTATTACGTAAAACCCATTAGAGACACCCCCCTGCCCCACCTTCACTCTTAATTTCTCTTTCC
>NW_005843664.1:63314-65410 GCF_000455745.1 Alligator sinensis | reverse complement strand
TCCCTGCAAACCCACCTCTGAAACAGGCTGTATCTGGCTTTGTGGGTGGACTCCATTCATCCATCAGCCTGTCCTGCCTCCTGCAGTGCTGGCATAGACGGGGAGGAGCGCTCACTAGGCATAGCCTCAGCACCTAATTCTGTGCCTATATCCCTTTAATATTGTCTGTCCTCCCTCTGGTGCTCAAACTACCATCCCACCATGCTTTCCAACCTGCAGGGACCTAGTCCTAGGAGGAAATGGGTCCCTTTGTGATAATCCCCACCCCCAGGTAAGATTTGGTGCCAACTATTAGGGCTGTGAGAAACAGCACCATTCCACTTCAACTTCCATTTCAATGTTTCAACACAACAGTGTTTCATATAGAGTTTCGTTTTGTTTCAAAAGCACTGTTCTGTTTTTTTTCATCGAAACTGGTTCACGGTTTCAACGTTTTGCCCCGTGCCGTGAAGGTTGGTGCTGCCAGCTGCGGTCAGTGGCAGCACCAATCTTCCCAGCACGGGCTGCGCCCAGCACTGATCCTGGTTGGCAGCAGCAGCCTCCTGTCATTTTGCTGTTTTGAGCTCAAAATGCATCAAAACAGCTTCAAAACACTGGGCAAAATTTTGCACACCCTTACCAACTACACACCAATACACAGTTGAGAGGAGCTCCAGCTGCTGGGATGCTACACTCTCCCCACGGGGCTCTAAAGCCATGAGTCTTTTGGGTCTGAGGTAAAGATCCAGCTCCAAGGTACTCACTGGGTCACAAACCTCTGTGAAGAGGAGCCAGGAAAGGGGATCCAGAGGCCCCCTGGGCATGACGTGATGTGCACTCATGCAGTGGGTGCGGCTTATAGAAAAGATAACAAACTGCTACTGCTCCCAGAAAGTGGATCTGGCTCTTCAGCTCAAGGGGCAGAGGGTGACACTAAGGGTCCTTGGTTCATGCTCCATGTTAGGGAGGCAGAGTTATACCCATAAGACACTACCCAGTCATGGAGTAAGAAGTCTTGGGGAAAGGTCTGGTTCCCTCCTGACCCTATATCTCACCTGGTTTCCTGTTGCAGGATTGATCCCCATAAACCAGTGTGGCTAGGAGGAGATAGCAGCACACAGGCCCTGTGTATGCACCCACAGGCTGAGGAGCCATGGCAGGGAAGAAATATTGACTGGCAATTGCAACACACAGGTCCCTAGGATAGCTCTGGTGTGAGCTGGGCACAGGGCTGTGGAGAGGGAGCGAGGGCAAGAGAGATCACCGCTGTGAGCAGCAGCCTCAAGAGCTGGATAGCTGGAAGGAGATGGTGGGGGACTGCAGTGACAGAGACCAGTATGAGCAGCCGGCATTGAGTGGGACAGCTTCTTCTGGGGACGCAGAGTCACTCCATAGTCATTCTGGAATCAGTGCCCAGCCCCAATTTCATCTGGGTCCATGGGATCACCAGCACCACAGCTGTGTCAGGCTGGAAGGGGCCCCCTGAGGTCCCTAAGACAGGACCCAGTCTTCCCAGAGTGTCTTCAGGAGGTGTCCATCTGTCTGTCTGACCTGGCCCTCAGCAGCCTTGCATGTCCCAGTCTCTTCACCAGTCCTACAAGCAGCTGTGGCATCATAACACTCCTGGAAGATGGGGTGTGAGGGGTTTCTCTGTTCACTGCATCCCACCCAGGCATGAGGAAGGGCTGTCCCTGTCTGTCTCAGTGTAGCAGGGTGGCATCACTAGGGGTGATTGTAAACCTCTGGAGACCAACAATTCCCCTTTTGTCCTGCTCACTCTGGGAACAGACCCACTTTGGTTGCTTCTCATGCCTTGATGTCTTTTCTGTTTATAAAAGGGAGGCTGCCCCAGGACTTCCCAGACCTGGTCTTGTTCTAATGACCACCTGGTGACTGTGGTCAAGGCCTTATGGGCCAATGGTGTGGCTCTGTACTTTCCTGACACCATGCCACAAGCCTCCCTAATGGCATCATCATGGGTGTTCTCTGTCACATGCCAACATTCATGCAGCTCTCCTCCAGACCCTCAGTTACCTCATAGTTTCATACTTTCATAGTTAGTAGGGTCGGAAGGGACCTGAGCAGATCATCAAGTCTGACCCCCAGCCATGAGCAGG
>NW_005843664.1:60421-62532 GCF_000455745.1 Alligator sinensis | reverse complement strand
CCTGCCCAGGCCCAGTTGCAGCCTGTCCCTCCCTTCTAGCGTGCCCACCTCTCCCCACATCTTAGTGTAACCCGTGAATTTGAACAGGGTGCTTTTTACACCCTCGTCCAAGTTGCTGATGAAGATGTTGAAGAGCGCAGGCCCGAGGACCGAGCCCCGTGGAACCCCACTGCCCACATCCCTTCAGGTCGAAAAAAAGTCCCAAGAGAGCAGACCCTCGGTTTCTCACACAGCCCAACTTGAGTCTCCAGGCACCTTGGTCCCTCACTCAGCCACTCTCTGTGCTGCCAGACCCTTTGGTACATCAAAGGACTCCCCACTAGGTTTCTAGATCCCTTGGTCCCTCAATTTAGCCATTTCCTGGGTCCCCAGACCTCTCAGCCCCTCAGTCAGCCCCTCTCTGGGCTGCCTGACCTCTCAGTCTGACTTTGGACCCCTCCCTGGTCTTCCAGAGTCTTTGGTCTCTCCCTCGATGTTTCTGTGGGCTGCTGGACACTTCTCTATTCACTGTGCTATTCCTGGCTCCTTGCTGGGCCGCTGGCTGAACTCTTCCAGTCCCGCTATGCTATTCTGGCTCTTTGCTGGGCGGCTGGACCACCTGGTTCTGCTTTTGCTTTTATTTCCGCACCAAGGGGTGACCCACGAGGCAGTGGGGCTAGAGTTTATAGGGCACCCCAGACTCACCCTTCTGTGGGGTTTGTCCCTGGTGGCACTTTTTAGGGGCTGCTCCACTATGAACAGTCCCACCAGTGTTTCCAGCAGGGTTTAGTTTTCAGTCATACCCAGGACCAGCTTAGGCCCTGGCCTCTTTCTCCAGAGCCAAAACTCCTTGGCCCCTTCCAGGTGTCACACTTCCAGGCTCCCTTGACCCCGGCTCTCTCTTTTTCTAAGCCCCTGGTCTCACTGGCTCAGACCCTCCTTTGCTTCTGAGATGGCCCTATCCCAGTCATCCTCATTCTGGGCCTCAGTTTCTCTGACCCCTTTCTCTCCAGCAGTGGTCCCACCTCGACCTATCCCAGGTCCTGGCCCCACCCCAGGCCACTTGAGAACTCCAGGCCCCTCTCTGGCACCAGCAGTCTCCCACTGTGACTACCTTCAGCCTTTGCCAGGCCAGCGAGATTCTGCTGGGATCGGTCCTCCATCCTTCTAGCCCACACTCACTCAAGGGTCTGCTCTCTTGGGACTCTCAACAGGTCTCTTGCACTGAGCCCCTCTCCCTGGACTTCACCTGGACCCCACAATAGGTCTCACACACTCAGCCCCTCTCTCTGGGCTCACTGGGACCCCAGCCTGGGTCCCTAGGAACGTCCTCCAGTCCCTTAGCCCCTACCCAAACCTCCAGACTGCTCCAGATGTTACAGATCCTGGCCACAGCCTTCCGGCTGAGGCTGTGTCCTCTCAGCAGGCTCCAAGAAGTTACTGCCATGCTTCTCTCAGGGTCTGGGCTTATACTTGCTCCAAGCCCAGTCTTCCTCCTGAGTCAGGTGCCTCCCACCCTTTTAGTTTAAACCGCACCTGCTGGCTTCCCGGGATCATCTGACTCCCAAACAGCCCTGGCTCGCACAGGAGTCAGGATGAAACGGGAGCTGGGAGCTGAAGCCCTGTGACACTGCAAAAAACTGGGCAGAGTGTGGGTGGGGTGCGGGGAGAAGCTGTTGCTCTAGAAAACCACAAAGCAGCTTTCACCTTGGAGCTGTCTGCCAGGCCACATGGAGAGGCTGATGAGAGACATGGGGTGGACTCTTGGACCCTATTTCAGGTGTACTTTCCCCAGAGGGTCTCTGTGTAAAGATGGGGGATAGAGGGTATATGGGCATGGGAGATGATGGAAGGAAAGAGAAAGAGGTTATGTGAGGATGGATAGATGGATGGATGGATGTTGCATGGGGATGGATGGATACACATGTACAGGAAGGGATGAATTGAGGAAGACCCAGGTTCATGCAAAAAGCAGATGGGTGGATGGATGGATGGCAGGGAAGTGAGGATGGATGGGCAAATGGATGGATTGATTGACAGCAGGTGTTCAGGGATGAAGAGGGAGAGATGCTGTCTGAGGATGGATGGATAGATAGTGCATGAGGATGCAGGGAGCAAGATGTATATTGGGC
>NW_005843664.1:57615-58993 GCF_000455745.1 Alligator sinensis | reverse complement strand
CCCCAGCCTGTAGGTATGCTGCTGGTTCTTCCTCCCCAGGTGCAGCACCTTGCACTTGTCAGTGTTGAAACCCATCCTATTCTCATCCGTCCGCCTCTGTAACCTGTCCAGATCTGATTGCAGCTTGTCTCTCCCCTCTAGCATGCCCACCTCCCCCCCCATACCTTAGTGTCATCTGCGACTTTTAACAAGGTGCTATTCACCCCCTCGTCCAAGTTGCTGATGAAGATGTTGAAGAGCGCAGGCCCGAGGACCGAGCCCCGTGGAACCCCACTGCCCACATCCCTTCAGGTCGAAAAAAAGTCCCAAGAGAGCAGACCCTCGGTCTCTCACACAGCCCGACTTGAGTCTCCAGGCACCTTGGTCCCTCACTCAGCCCCTCTCCGGGCTGCCTGACCTCTCAGTCTGACTTTGGACCCCTCCCTGGTCTTCCAGAGTCTTTGGTCTCTCCCTCGATGTTTCTGTGGGCTGCTGGACACTTCTCTATTCACTGTGCTATTCCTGGCTCCTTGCTGGGCCGCTGGCTGAACTCTTCCAGTCCCGCTATGCTATTCTGGCTCTTTGCTGGGCGGCTGGGCCACCCGGGTCTGGGTAACCTGCAAGGCAGCAGGGGCTGGAGTTTTAGGGCACCCCAGACATGGTCTTTCATGGGGTTTGGCCCTGGTGGCACTTTCTAGGAGCTGCTCTGCTATGAGCAGTTCTACCACCATAACCCCAGCAGGGTTTAGTTTTCAGTCATACCCAGGACCAGCTTAGGCCCTGGCCTCTTTCTCCAGAGCCAAAACTCCTTGGCCCCTTCCAGGTGTCACACTTCCAGGCTCCCTTGACCCCGGCTCTCTCTTTTTCTAAGCCCCTGGTCTCACTGGCTCAGACCCTCCTTTGCTTCTGAGATGGCCCTATCCCAGTCATCCTCATTCTGGGCCTCAGTTTCTCTGACCCCTTTCTCTCCAGCAGTGGTCCCACCTCGACCTATCCCAGGTCCTGGCCCCACCCCAGGCCACTTGAGAACTCCAGGCCCCTCTCTGGCACCAGCAGTCTCCCACTGTGACTACCTTCAGCCTTTGGCCCTTCCCTGGGCCATTGCCAGGCCAGCGAGATTCTGCTGGGATCGGTCCTCCATCCTTCTAGCCCACATTCACTCAAGGGTCTGCTCTCTTGGGACTCTCAACAGGTCTCTTGCACTGAGCCCCTCTCCCTGGACTTCACCTGGACCCCACAATAGGTCTCACACACTCAGCCCCTCTCTCTGGGCTCACTGGGACCCCAGCCTGGGTCCCTAGGAACGTCCTCCAGTCCCTTAGCCCCTACCCAAACCTCCAGACTGCTCCAGATGTTACAGATCCTGCTGACAGTTTGGAGCCACAGCCTTCCTTCTGAG
>NW_005843664.1:55219-57506 GCF_000455745.1 Alligator sinensis | reverse complement strand
CCTGCTGAGGCTGTGTCCTCTCAGCAGGCTCCAAGAAGTTACTGCCATGCTTCTCTCAGGGTCTGGGCTTATACTTGCTCCAAGCCCAGTCTTCCTCCTGAGTCAGGTGCCTCCCACACTTTTAGTTTAAACCGCACCTGCTGGCTTCCCGGGATCATCTGACTCCCAAACAGCCCTGGCTCGCACAGGAGTCAGGATGAAACGGGAGCTGGGAGCTGAAGCCCTGTGACACTGCAAAAAACTGGGCAGAGTGTGGGTGGGGTGCGGGGAGAAGCTGTTGCTCTAGAAAACAACAAAGCAGCTTTCACCTTGGAGCTGTCTGCCAGGCCACATGGAGAGGCTGATGAGAGACATGGGGTGGACTCTTGGACCCTATTTCAGGTGTACTTTCCCCAGAGGGTCTCTGTGTAAAGATGGGGGATAGAGGGTATATGGGCATGGGAGATGATGGAAGGAAAGAGAAAGAGGTTATGTGAGGATGGATAGATGGATGGATGGATGTTGCATGGGGATGGATGGATACACATGTACAGGAAGGGATGAATTGAGGAAGACCCAGGTTCATGCAAAAAGCAGATGGGTGGATGGATGGATGGCAGGGAAGTGAGGATGGATGGGCAAATGGATGGATTGATTGACAGCAGGTGTTCAGGGATGAAGAGGGAGAGATGCTGTCTGAGGATGGATGGATAGATAGTGCATGAGGATGCAGGGAGCAAGATGTATATTGGGCATGGGAGGGAGGACAGCTATGGAGTGACAAAACTCACAAGCAGACAAACAGACATTCAATTTCTCCTTATGCCACAGCGTGACCTTCTCTGTGTCATGGTTGCCACCACACTTCTGCCCCCAGAGTGACTTTGAGGAGTAAAGGCTCAAGGTTGGCATGGTGGAAGGGGGGTCTTTCTGCTTCACTGAGAGACACCAGCACAGCCGATGTCCTCCTGTTCCTCCCTCATTGTTGTTCATACTCCTGGGCTTGACTTGGAGACACTGCTCTCCACCAATCCATGTCACTCTGCCACAGTTGGGCAGGAAGGGAGAGACCATGATAGTCTCACGGCCTGGCTCTGTGTGGGGGGATGGCACCCCTACTTGAGATTTAAGCTCAGCCCTGCAGAGGGTCCCTCTCAGTCTGGGGTTTGCAGGCCACACCCAGAGTGCAACCCCTAGTGCTAGGGAGCTGGATACATCCCCAAATCTTGAGGTAGCTTCTATGGATGGGGCTCCATGAGGATCAGCTGCCCACCATGCTGGCACCTCATGATGGTTACAGCTGGGGCAAAACATTAATGACCTATTCCTCCCCTACCTTGGGTTACCATATTTTCAGTTTCAGAAAAGAAGACACCTGTGGCAGAGGGAGAAGAAGAAGGGGTATATGATTGTGGGTGTGTTCAGTAATATGCTTGTGTCCTACCCCTGCCCTTCACTCCCAAGCTAGAGCCCCTCCAGCCCTGCAGATACCCCTTCACTCCTGACCCACAGTCACCTACCACCCCAACCCACAGTCACCTGCCCCCCCAACTCTGCTGATGCCCCTCACTCCCAACCTGCAGCCCTCTGCCCCCTGCTGCCCATGAAGCTCTCTGCTGTCCCCAAAGAACCACTTCCCCACCACCTTCCCAAATAAAAATTTTTTTTTTTTGCTTTTTCCCCCCACACCCACAACCCCTCCAATTTCAGAACTGGAGATTATCTAGATAAAAATAAAAGAAGGAAAATGAGAAAGCTGAAAGTAAACCACAAAACTATATAGAATCAAAAACATGAGGAAAAGTATTTTGGCACAAACTAAATGAGAAATAAGGAAGGAAATACAATTCTTGGACATTTGAAACAAACCAAAACTTACAATCAGGGGGGGGATGAACCACTGAAAGAGCTTGAAAAAATGAAACCCAAAAGTTGAGAAATAATAAAAATCCAGAAAGCTGAACAAAAACAAAAACATGGAAGCAAAAAAGAATACCCCAGAAAGTTAGGTGGAAATTGGAAATAAATCCTGAAAACACAGCAAGTAAAAAATAAAACTGCCA
This sequence comes from Alligator sinensis, assembly GCF_000455745.1. NCBI lineage: Eukaryota > Metazoa > Chordata > Crocodylia > Alligatoridae > Alligator > Alligator sinensis. The sequence continues at coordinate 55,464 of NW_005843664.1, read as the reverse complement.
ACCCCACCCTGTCAAAATTCATAAGAAAAACTAAAAATCAAGAGATTTGGAATATGAGTCATGACATGCTATTTTTGAAGTGTCTGTGTGCCTGGGTTATTTGTGAAGGTGTGGGGGGCTGTGGGTGTGTGTGTGGTGGGGGGGTTGGCGTGTGGGGAGGGGGGAGTCCACACACACCCTGGCAGGATGTGGGGTACTGTGGGTCAGGAGTGAGGGACAGCAGCAGGGCTGGCAGGGGGCTGTGG
>NW_005843664.1:36000-54317 GCF_000455745.1 Alligator sinensis | reverse complement strand
CCCCGAGCGCGCAGGGTAGGGTATATCAAGGGATCGTGTGGCGACGGGGAGAGGCGAGAGGTTGATCAGGCTCCTGTATCCTCCTTTAAGGCACACGCGGAGTTTGTTAGGCTCCACAGCGCACTTAGAGTTCTTCACGAGATGGGTGTGAAGTCCTCCTCCTCCAACTTGGGCGGAAACTGCTCCACATGGGAATAATTTAGAAACAGCCAATAATGGGGTATGGATTTACATACGGGTGGCGGGAACTCCTTTGCACCGGGGTTTTCTCTATGCAACTGAGAATTGCACCGTGCAAAGAAAGCTCCATGTGGCGGGAAATAATTCTGCAGTGCCGAAGCGCGCACACAATCATACACTTTGGGTCATGACAGACACCAAGCCAGGAACTCTGAGTTTACCGAATACCAGCTGGCACATCAGTGCACCCAAGTTGCCACAGACTTACTTTCCCAGCTCCTCCAGGGTCCATGGCAGGAGGACCTCAGTCCCACCGCTGTCTCTCTCTGAACAGGCTCTTTCCTCCTAGCAGCACAGTGTCCATATATTCATAGATTCAAGGATGTAGGGTCAGAAGGGACCTTGCAGATCTTCTAGTCTGACCCCCTGCCCTGGGCAGGAGAGAAAACTGGGCTCAAATGACCCCAGCTAGGTAATCATCAAGTCTCCTCTTAAAGACCCCCAAGGTAGGAGCCAGCACTACTTCCCTTGGAAGTCGTTTCCAGATAATAGCTGCCCTGACTGTGAAGTAGCGCCTTCTAATGTCTAGTCTGAACCTACTCTCAAACAACTTATGGCCGTTATTCCTTGTTACTCCAGGAGGCACTCGGGGGAACAAGGTCTCTCCCAAACCCCGCTGGTCAGCCCTAGTAAGTTTATAGACGGCCACCAGGTCCCCCCTCAGCCATCTCTTGTGAAGGCTGAACAAGTTAAGGTCACATAGCCTCTCCTGATAGGGTCTGCCCTGTTGTCCCCGGATCATGTGAGTGGCCCTCCTTTGGACCCTCTCAATGCTGTCCACATCCCTCCTGAAGTGCAGCTCCCAGAACTGGACTCTGTCCTCCAACTGCAGCCTGACCAGTGTCACATAGAGAGGGAGGATTACCTCCTTGGACCTGCTTGTGATGCATCTGTGGATGCACGACAAGGTGCGATTAGCCTTACTGACTGTGTCCTCGCATTGGCGGCCCATGTTCATCTTGGAATTGATAATGACTCCAAGATTTCTTTCTGCCACTGTGCTTTCGAGAAGGGAGTTCCCCAGCCTATACGCATGTTACTGGTTCTCACTGCCCAAGTGCAGCACTCTTCATTTGTCAGTATTGAATCCCATCCTATTCTCATTTGCCCACCCCTGTAACCTGTCCAGGTCCAGCTGTATCCTGTTCCTCCCTTCTGGCATGCCTACCTCACCCCAAATCTTGGTGTTGTCCGCGAATTTAAACAGGGTGCTTTTCACCCCCTCGTCCAAGTCGCTAATAAAGAAATTGAACTGTGCGGGCCCAAGGACTGAGCCCTGGGAGACCACATTGCTCATTTCCCTCCAGGTCGAATATGACCCATCCACCACCACTCTCTGAGTGCAGCCCCTCAGCCAATTTGCTAACCAACTGACTGTGTAGACATCAATGCCACAGTCGCCTAGCTTTTTAAGGAAAATGGGGTGGGAGACAGTGTCAAAGGCCTTCCTGAAGTCCAGAAAGACTACATCCACTGCGATACCTGCTTCCAATGATTTTGTGACCTGATCATAGAAGGCAATCAGGTTGGTCTGACAGGACCTGCCCTTAATGAACCCATGCTGGTTGCCCCTGAGCATCATCCCCGCTGCTGGCCCTTCACAGATGTGCTCCTTGATAATCTTCTCAAAAAGCTTCCCCAGGATTGAAGTAAGACTAACAGGCCTATAGTTCCCCGGGTCCTCCCTACTCCCTTGTTTGATGGACCACATTGGCCCTCTTGCAGTTATCTAGCACCTGGCCAGAGCACCACGAGTGCTCATAAAGCCATGCCAGGAGCCCCGCGATAACCCCTGCCAATTCCCTCAACACCCTGGAGTGGAGAGCATTTGTACTTGCTGATTTGAACACATCCAGCCCCTCCAGAAGTTCCCTAACTCAGTCCTCCCTGACCCTAGCCCTGGCACTCTCTCCAGAGTCTGTCCCGAATCTCGGTGGGGGAGTCCCGGTCTCTGCATAAAAAAATGGAGGCAAAGAGTTTGTTGAAAAGGTCTGCTTTTTCCTCTGGTGCAACCACCAGATTGCCTAGTGTATCCTGCAGGGGCCCCACATTCCCCAGTGCCTTCTTCATACTACCTATGTATTTAAAAAAGGACTTTTTGTTGTCCTTGATCCTTGATGCTAGCCCTAGTTCCGTATCTGCCTTAGCTTTCCTAACAGCCCTCCTACAGACCCGAGCGATGGAGGTAGACTCCTCTTTGGTGATAGCCCCTCCCCTCCACTGGGTGTATGCCTCCTTTTTGGCAATCAGGCATTCCTGAGTGCCCTTGGTGAGCCAGGGGGGCTTTTGAGCACTCTTGTCCACTTTGATTCTTGTTGGGATTGTCACCCTTTGGGCTCTGATTATCGACTCCTTAAGGAACGACCACTCTTCTTGGGGACCCAGTTCCCCTACTCTCCAGGACCCCAGTGCCTCCCCTACCAATCTGCTCAACTCATTGAAGTTGGCCTTCTTGAAGTCAGGGGATACTGCCTTGCTGCAGGCCCTTGACACCCTGCACTGGATGGTGAATTCCAGCAGGCAATGATCACTGTTGCCCAGGAGGTCGAGGACCTGGAGTCTCCTCACCAGGTCGTCGCCTGTGGCCAGGACCAGGTCCAGCAGGGCATTTCCCCTGGTGGGAATGGGCACCTCCTGGGTTAAATGGAGGTCCTGTATCTCGGCTAGGAACCTTCGTGAGCAGTCCGACCTGGCTGACTGCTCCTCCCAGCAGATGTCTGGGTAATTTAGATCACCCATGACAACTACATCCCTTTCCGTAAGTGCCTCTGCAAGCTGACCCGAGAATTCACGGTCCAGCTCTTCCCCTTGGTTGGGAGGTCTGAAGTAGACCCCCACCATTAAGTCCCTTTCCCCACGACCCCCTGTATTCTGACCCAGAGCACTTCAGCCTGCCCCTCCTCTGACCACATCCTGCTAGTTGAGGACATGTATTGCTCTGTGACATAGAGCGCCACCCCCCTCCCTGCTCTATCCTGCCTGTATAGTCTATAGTCCCTGATGTTAACTGCCCAGCCGTGGGATGAATCCCACCAGGTTTCTGTGAGTCCCACTATGTCCGGGTTTGAACTAGCTATCCAGAGGGCGAGTTCCTCCTGCTTATTCCCCATACTATGAGCATCGGTGTAGAGGCATTTAAGGCCTTGAATTGGTGTGTATGCCACCACCCAATTCCCAGGACTATCTGGACCTGTCACTTACCTGGGTACTCCTTGTGCATGTCACCTGTCTTGGTTGGGAGGTGTTCTCAAGCCCTCCTGTGGCCCCATCCCCCGGCGAAGCTAGTTTAAAGTGCGCCGCATGAGATCAGCTAACCTGGAAGAGAAGACACACTTGCCTTTAGTGGAGAGGTGTAGCCATCCCACCCAAGCAAGCCCCCTGTGTGAAAGTATGGGATGTTATCCAGGAACCCGAGGCCTGCCTGGCTTATGGTGACAGCCTCTCCTGACAACCTACCTGGGGAGGGCTGAGGGCTTGCCCCTGACTGGGGCATTTTCTCAAGAGTTTTCTTGGAGAAGCAGAGTCACCCCCTGAGATAAACTCTATTTGGGACTCACCTCCTTGCTGATACCTGGCCAGTGCCCTTAGGTCTGGGTCGGACACCTGTACCTGTGATAGGAACCAGCTGGAAACACTGTGGGAGCAGATGGAGTGAGATGCTGGTGCTTGGTGACTGGCCCCAGGTCTGACAAGGAGTGTGAGAGGGCCATGATTCCCAGTCAGGGCTTCTCATAGTTTCATAATTTCATAGTTGGTAGGGTCGGAAGGGACCTGAGCAGATCATCAAGTCTGACCGCCTGCAATGGGCAGGAAAGGATGCTGGGGTCAAATGACCCCAGTTAGGTGGCTGTCTAGCCTCCTTTTGAAGACCCTCAGGGTAGGGGCAAGCACCACTTCCCTTCGAAGTTGGTTCCAGCTCCTAGCTGCCCTGACAGCGAAGGAGCTGATATCTAGCCTGAATCTACTCTCAACCAACTTATGGGCATTGTTGCTTGTTACCCCCAGTAGTGCTCGGGGAAGTAGGGACTCTCCCATTGCCTGCTGGTCCCCTTTGGCAAGTTTATATGTGGCCACAAGATCCCCTCTCAGCCTTCTTTTATGGAGGCTGAACAGGTTCAGGTCCTGTAGCCTCTCCTCATAGGGCCTGCCCTGCTGCCCCCTAATCATGCAAGTGGCCCTCCTCTGGACCCTCTCCATGCTGTCCACCTCCCTCCTGAAGTGCAGCGCCCAGAACTGGATGCAGTACTCCAACTGTGGACTGAACAATGTCACATAGAGAGGGAGGATCACCTCCTTGGACCTGCTCGTGATGCATCTCGTCATGCATGACAGGGTGCAGTTAGCCCTCCTGACCATGTCCCCACATTGGCGGCCCATGTTCATCTTGGAATCAATGGTGACTCCAAGATCCTTTTCTGCCTCTGTGCTGACAAGAAGGGAGTTCCCCAGATTGTAGGTATGCTGCTGGTTCTTCCTCCCCAGGTGCAACAACTTGCCCTTCTCTGTATTGAAACCCATCCTATTCTCATCTGCCTACCCCTGTAACCTGTGCAGAAGCTGAGGCTTCTGAGTCCCAGCTTAGCCCCATTGCCGGCAGAGCAGCCTTCTAGTGCAGCCCTGTGGGCTACATCACTGGCTTGAGCTGACTGGGATTGGCAGGGACTTGCCCAGTGGTACACTTGGTGCCGTCAGCCCATTGTCAGAGCCAGTTTGACTACATTTAAAGCCCAATAAAAGAGTCTGACCAGCTTATATAGCAGGGGTCAAGAAAGCCTTAGATGAAATTTATGAGCCACTGCATATGACACATCCCAGCATCTGGGTCTTCCACCACATGCAATGAAAACTCTGAGAAGTTGTACAGGGCACTGGGCAGATAGTTTGTCTGGCTGGGTGTAGGGTTGGCCTCAGCCACTCTCTCCAGATCCCATGGCCTGTTGATACTGGGGGACCAGAGTTCATGGGCAGGCACAGGAACTTTGAACAAGAATCATCAATGTTGAAAAGACTGAGGACTCCTGTGGTGTTGAGGGCTGCCCTTGGGGAACATACATGTCCAGTGATCACTGTCAGTGTCACCTGAGCTGACTACAGACCATCTCACACTCTTGTGTTACCCAGGGCCTCGGATAAACCCAGGTGCCCTCCATGGCCATTTTCTTCTTTACCTCTAGAGCCCAGGCCAGAGTTCAAGATGTGGCACAGCTCAATTCTCTCAACCCCCTTGAGGGCCTCCATATTCACCCCCATGCAGTGTCCTCTGTCCTGGGTCTCACACCTGTGACTGTGACTGGAAGCAGCTGGCAGTGCTGTGGGAGTGGCTGGAGCACATATGGTCAGATGCTGTCCCTTATTGACAGGCCTCAGGTCTCAAAGGGCAGGGGAGGGCCAGGAATCCCAGCCAGGGCTCCGGAGTCCCACGTCAGCCCTCTAGAAGGGTTAATGCAGGGAGTAAGGACCACAGGATATGCCATGAAGACAAAACAGATAATGACTGGCTAGGTTGTACCTGGGGCATGAGTGGGCTGGTGGTCAACAGAATCGTGTAGTCATAAAACAAAAATGCTCACAGCATCCTGTAAAGGACTATCATGTGTGTGTTTTGCACAAGCTATGGAAAGTGATTTTTCTGCTGTGCTCAGCATTGGGGAGGCCTCATCTGGAGAACTGGGTCTACATTATTCTACATGGCAATGAGGCCCCCTGGCTTCTGGTTTCCTGTGGTGGTGGGTTTCCTTGGCTCGTGGCTTTATGTGGGAGCAGTGATGTCCCCTGGCCTGTGACAGTGGGTTCCTCTGTCTGTTACTGCCCTTTGCTCCATTTTGAGCCTCTCAACTCTCCTAACAGGGACTCTCCCCTCATTCTTATGTTTTGAGGCAGGGAGAACAGCAGGCTCCAGACCTTTCTTCTAAAACCACCTGGGTTTTTGTCCTATGTCTTTCTTTTTTACCATGCAATGCTCTAGATGCTGAAGAGCTGATCAGGGTGACCTTGGCATAAATATGGAGCGACTTCACATCAGTTGGTATTATGTCAGTGGAGTCAGGGCCAAATTTTGATCCCTGTGACTTCAGGTGTCAGTCTGGATGGGACCCCCCTGCTGATTGGAGTGGGAGTCACACCTAAGTTACACCAATCTTGGGCCCTGATGTTCATGGGGCTATATTGGTTTAAACCTGCTGGGTGGTTTGCCCTTATTGATTCCGGCGAGAACCGTGTGGGATTGACATTAGCCAGAGTTCAAGCCCAGAAAGCCCAGGGATAGATGAACTGCACATGAGGGGCTCATGAAGCAGTGGGGACAAAGGGGAGCTGCTTCAGAATAGTCCTCAGCATGGTCACAACTGCAGGGCTTAGATGTGACTGCAGCCTAGAAACTGAAAACTTCCTGCAGCACTTGCCATGTTGCGTGTGAGAAGGGAGATAAGCATGGGTGACTGGTGCTGCCTTAATCCAGGGGGCACCAGTCGGGGTGGGGGGGGGGGTGTTCCCTGCAGCCTGCTTCGGGGGGCGGCTGCAGCGATCGGCCAGTGATTGCAGGGGGGGCACCGCTGTTCCTTCCTGCCCCGCCTACCCATTGCCTAAGCAGCAAGCGTTGCCAGTTAGTGGGTGCACCAGCACTCTCAGGGGGTGTACGTGCACCCCCATTCACCCCCTATGTGTCCACACTGGAGATAAGAGCCTGGGGACAGTTCCTGAATGTGTTAGGGCAGCAATCTCAGTTCCTGATTCTCAGGTTGAATCCTCCTCAGCTACGCTGGGTGGGTTCGGTGGCATGATACAGGGGGTTGTGGGCAACAGAGACCTAGCATCTGCTCTCATCTCTGCCACAGACTCTCAGAGGAACCCTGGACCAGTCACTTCACCTCCCTGGACCTCAGTTTCCCATTTGTACAAATCTGCCCTTTGTCCGCTGAGGTTATAAAATCAACAGCCTAGGCTTTAGGGCCTGTCTCTGCACAGGTGTCTGTGCAGAGCCTGGCAGACAAGGGCCTTGGTCTCAGCTGGTATCATGAAGTGCTACCACAATAGCACTTGATATAGAATTGGTCAAATATCTTGTGCCACAATATATTTTTTCATTAAAAAATGCCATTTGGCTAAACTGAATCATTTCTACAGACATAATCTTGACATAATCCCATATGAACAACAATGAAAACTTGGTTAAAAGAATCTAATTGAAGTGTTTTTTTGCAAGGTTGAAACATTTTTATTTGACATTTTCAGAAACAAGTATTTTCATATTCCATTCCAAAATAATGCCAGGTTTTTACAATTTATATATTTATACAATATGAATATTTACTGCCACATACATGATGATAATTATTCTATTATGATGAATCATAGAAATGATAAAGTTCAATCAGAGAAATAAACATATAAAGCAATTGTGAACTGTATAATGTTATTTTGATGCAATTATGTGCATAGCATAGTGTATTAATATATCTTATTTAAGAATTATAACATATACACTATATATGTAATATATATGGCACAGCTTATTATATCTAATTATATATATTGAATCATGTTATATGTGTAACATGGGTACACCCAAGGGTGTGCCCTATTCTCAATGGGGTGGGATGGGTAGGCAGGAGGGGGATGCCAGCTGTGAGAGGGGTGCCAGAATTTTGAGCAGATCCCTCTTTCCTGTATCGAGTTAGCCATAGCCCAAAGTTCTTAACTACAAACAATTTATTGAGTTATAGTATACATAAACATAAAACTAAATATCATATACATATATTTATAGTAAACATTAACCAATAACCAAGGTCAAACTGTAAATGACACTATTTACAACATCACAATACAACATTTCAATCGCAAAACATAAGGCGCAAACATGAACAATCTTAATAACATCTATTTCCTTAATATAGTCCCTGACCCATGGCAAGAGACAGTCCTCCTTCCAATGGGGTCCCTTGGGTGGTGTATCCAGGAAGCACCAGGGGCCCCTCCCCTTAGGGCCTTGACTAGGTTGGGGGGCTGCTCACCCAGCCCCTTCTCTGGGTTTGGCCGCCCCAAACATCTTTCTCCTGTGGGACCCAAAGGCCCAATGACTCATGCTCCCTCAGGTGGTGGTGGTCAGGGCGCAGCTCGATGGGGTCCCCTCTACAGGAGTGCCTCTCCTGCACCCTGGGCTCCACCAATCAAAACAACAGGATTTCAAGCCTAGGACTCAACCCAAGCTCTGACAGGTGAGCCTGCTACACTTAGATTTCAATTTCCAGTTCTGGGAGACAAGTGCTGTCTGTCTGCCAGATCTTTGCACAGGGCCTAGCACAACGGGCCTGGGGACCTCTAGGCCACTGCAGGAGCCCTCCGATTATTGCATCTGTTACCTCCGATTACCACATTCACTCAGTTCTGGGCCTCTTGGCTAAGCCCACAAACAAAGACACCATTTAGCACTCATTCTGTGGCTATTTTTGAGTCACTCACTAGGATTAAGGCCACAGACTCATGCAGGCTGCAGTCGTATGACCCGTGTCACATTTGCACTAGCTACCTAATATTGAAAGCTTCAGCAAGGGATTATTCATTCACAAATTGCTGTTCATACTGAGAAAATAAAATCAGTACTACCCAGGACAAACACAACTAGAAAAGCATTTTTGTTTGGGGTTTAAACAGCACCCAAAACAAGGGGCCCTGGGCTATGATAAGCTATCATACTGGTTTTGCTCCTGGCTATCATACTGCTGAGAGTAAATAGCAAACAAGTGCCGGAGCAAGTAACCGTGCACATTTAGCTCTCATCTCATTAACTAAAAATCTAGATGTTGTTAAGAAACCCACAAGACCAAGGGTAGGTTGATATGCAGAGAGCAGAAAACAGCATGTGAGTGTGGCTCACGTATGTTATAATGAATACACATGTGGCTCTGCATTAGAAAGTTAGATTATATTTACAACCTGGGATGCATCTGACAACATCTCCAAAGATGGAATCAAAAGCACTGGTAAATATTTGGCTGGAACGGCTGCGAATATGCTCTCCGAAACCTGGCCCCCGGGGGCAGTTCCAGTCTATTTTGAACTGTACATATGTGTCAAAATACAGTCATTTCCTGTGAGAAATGTGGTCATCTCAGAGCTTGACTGCTCTTAGACAAGGAGTACCTCTTATTTTTCTCTTTGGCAACGGCATCAACAGGCAGATTTTTGTAATCTGGTCAGTTTCAGTTTTATCTTTACACTTTTGAATGTTTTCAAATCAGATGTCTTTCCTTCTTCATGTGGCTGGATATGGGCTTTTGTACCATTTTTCACCTTCAGCACTACAGAAACATTTTCCCTTCCCCACCTCCTACCCCCCATTTCACCCTTTCATCCTGCAAGTTTCTACTTTTTCACCAAAATTTTGTATTTCATTTCCTCCAGTTTTTATTTTAATTTTTCACATTTGCCAATATTTCAGCCTTGAAATTATTTTTCTGGACTGAAGTGTTTTCAGTTTCCTCCTCCATATTCTTCTTCTTGTTGTTTTATTCTCCATTTTTACATGTTTTTGTGGCAGTTGTTTTACATGTTCTGAGGAAGCATTTACACCCTTCATTATCTTCTTTTTCCTGGTTTTTATGTTTATGCCTTTTCTTTTGGATGCTGCTGTCTTTCTTCTTTTCTTTATATCCTCGTTCTTTATTTAATTTCAAATGGGCTGAAATGGCACATCTCTTCGTCCTGATATTTTCAGAATTCACATTAAAAACAAAGAGAGACAGGGGAAATTGATAAAAAATATTTCTTAAAGAAAAAACTAATATCATAATAGGACCATTATGAAACCTGTGAAATGAAATGAAATGTTGCTCTAACTGGAACACTGTCATGATCTTTTAAACAATGGGTTAAAGATACTCTAAAATTTCCTTTGCATTGAAATGAAATGTTTTAGAGAAAGAAAACATTTTTTTTGCACATAAAGATCTGGATTTGGGCATCAGAAGTGGAGTGGCAAAGTTCATGGGCGACGCTAAACAGTGAGGGAAGGCAGTCATGCTGGAGGACAGGCTGGAGATACAGGTTGACATGTACACACAGGGGATACTATTGTGTCACAACTAAAAACAGAATCTAAAATCCACATAAACACCACAGATTGCAGTCAGGCAGCTACACAAGTGCCACATAGAGACATAAATGTGAAACAGGGTATGGCCCAAGATCTCCACCAATGAAAAGCTGCTTTGATACCCAGCCAGAGCTTTTTCCATCTGTTTTGTTCACCACAAGACCCATCATAACATCCTCCAAATTCCTTCTTACCCTGGGGTGTGAAACTCAAATGAGGAGGCAGCTGAACCCACTGCTTGCCTTCCCGCCCCCACTACCAATTAGTGCCCCTAACAATGAACTGAAACCAGAATTATGGTGGTGGGTGCGGGGAGGGGAAATTATCCCCTCTGAGTGCTGGCCACTGATGACACAGTAGCTCTGACAACCACAGCAGGAAGCCTTTCAGGCCAGATCAAGAAATCAGTTGTCTAGTCCAAAAGAAGGCCCATGGGCTGAATGACCTACATTCACCAGGGCCATATGTTTAACACCCCGCCCCACACACACTAAACAGTCATCCTTTCTGTGGACTCTTCATAGAGCCCTGGTCCTCCAGACCTACTGGACAGGACCAGAAGGCTGTATTAGGGGGACAGTAATCAAGATCAGATATTCCTGGAAGAGGGGCAGATTATAACACATACACAATGGCTCTACCTGTCCCTATTTCACTCACACTTCACTCCCCAAAATGTACACGCAATAATTACATTCCTCCAGACTCTGGCATGTACCCAGTATCCTTGCCCATAGTCCAAATTCATCTTTCCTTGGACTTCGTAAGCATGCAAGAAGGGAAGGATTCATCATTCACAGATTCAGTGCATTTTGCCCTTTGGTAACAATTAGTGAGGCAGGGAGGGAGGGAGGGAGGGAGCCCTGAAATTTTAAAACTGCAAGACTAACAGAAGCCAAGGCCATACCTTTAACAGTAGCTTCTAGCTCCATATAACATCCGTATAACTGCCATCACCTGCCATCGAAAGTACTGGTATTCCTTATGCTGTATGAGTCTGGCCATGGTTGACTTGTAGTTGACCTGCAGTGAAGACAAGCTATCCTGGGAGCACTCCTCTTGAAGAATTACCCTGCCTCACATGGCTTTCATTTGCATATTTGCGGGCTGGACTGATCCATTGAAAACGAGACCAAGTGGAAGTGTGGAGTCTGAGTAAGACATAATGCCATGCATTTTTTCTAGTGTGTTCAAGAAAATCAGCCCTTTTAATAATGCCAGAAAAGAGGCAACCAAAGATCAGAAATATTCTCTTTCTAACAATACTGCTTCTGGTTACGTTCTATAAAAAGATCAGGATCAAACTAGATTTCCTCTTTCTGCAGACAGCTGCTATAATATTCAAATAACAAAGCATGAAAAGGACAGCACTTTCTACTTGAGCACAGGAAACCAAGATAGTTTTAGCTGAATGTTTTTTGAGTCATACCCAGACTGGAGTCACATTCTGGAAGTAGCCAAGGGGGGGTAACAGGGAAGGAAGAAGGAGAATATTGGAAAATATAATTTATACCAACCTGAACTTTCCTGCAGTATCTGGGTTGAGTTCAAGGCTGGTGATGGACAGTCATACCCAAGCAGGTAGGTCAATGCTTGGTGTGCTGTGTACTGTACCTGAGTCACATTTTGGGAAGCCAAAAGTGTTGTGGAGAGACAGAACTACAATCAGCGGGATAACAGGAGGAAGGGGATCCCGGTGGAGGGAGTACATGTGAGTCACCAGGCAAACTTGCTTCCAGATACCTAGCATGGTTTTAATTCATGCTGTTAATCATTTTTATTCCAGTCTGAGGGTGGATGCTCTATTTCAGATTAAGAATGAATTGTATTCAGTTAGCAGAAATTGATTTTTTGAAGAAGAAGAATGGATTACAGTAAGATCTAGGTAATTCTTCTTTAGGATTGGTAATGATGGCTACTTACTCTAAAGTGACTGATTCTCAATTTTTAGCCATTTTTTAACTTTTTGTGATCCGTATTTTGCATGCCATTTGAAGGCATAACAGATTTTTCACATGTATAGTAATAAAAATATATTACAAACATTCTAGATGTAAATTGTGTATATGTATTCTCATTTTCTCAACAACAACTAAAGAATTATAAAGACAAAGGTGTAATGTATAATTTTTTATAATAACAATTCAGGTATTCACTACATAAGAATTACATGAGTATGATGGAAGTAAATTTTGCTTTGCACACTTACATAGAGTCATCACCACAATAGAAATAATTCTGTACAATGGAAAAAATTGTTCATCTATAGTTTTTGTGCCACAAAAGCTGATGTGTGTAGACGGTGCTATCAAGGATGTGGGTCAAAATTTTAAAAAAATGACTAATAATGAGGATCAAACTCCATAATATGTGTGTACAATTGGAAATTAGTAATTAGCAGATGGTGAATTTGTAAAAGGGTTTTGCATATTAATTGGTATGATGCTGGTGGCATCTACATGGCGTGGGCAATAAAGCCATAGTGAATAGTTTTGGTTTTTTTCCAGTGACTAAAAACCAACTGTATTCTGAAATAAAGCATCCGCATACAAAACTTCACTGAACTGATAAACCATGGAGGGAATTCCAAACAATTCTACTCCTTTAGCGAATGTTTCCACAATGACCTGTCTACCTGAAAGAGTAGTAGAAACTTCCATCTTTGTTCTTAGGCAGGCTCTGTGGCCTCACCAGGGGCCACTACCCCTGCAGTTTTCACCCCCCTGTGGTGTAACACACAGCCGTGACATGAGTTTGGCTTTGAAGAATTTGGGGTACAGTTTCTTACAAACACCTGCACCTATCTTCTTGAAACTTGGTGGGTTTCATGCTCTCACCAGAAGCTACCATCCCTGGAAGTTTCATCCAAATCGGACGAAAAAACAACAAAGTTATAGATATTTCATTGATTCCCCATTATACCCTATGGTCGGATGTCCGAGGTGGCTCTGAAGCTGCTGACTTGCACAGGCCTACTCCATACTGTGCTGTAAATTAGCAGGGTGGCTCATGGTTTGACATGCAAGGCTTGTGCCTGCATGTGTGCATGTAGTTAGTGGGTGCAATACACAAAATTTCTGGACCTGTTTGTGCTTTGCACGGGCAAGTAACAATGTGGAAGGAGAGGAGAAGCAGACCCTGCATTTCTTTACACATTCTGAACATGAGAAAACCAGGCAGCATGAGGAATTCTACAAATCACTTAGATTTCTACTTTGCACATTTCTTTTTTTCCGTTTCAGTTAAACTATTTGTTTTTCTCCAAGGCAATCTAGTTATTAAAATGCCAGTGGTAGCTATGCCTATGTCCTACTGTAACTATTCCCCATGCTTCTGGGCTTTTCTGCTTGCCATGTGCGGCTAGGAAGGAATTTTTTCTCATTCTGGTGCAACATGGGTCTGGGTGGTTTTGGGCCTTCCACAAAAGCAGCGAGTGTTGGCTGCAGCCCAAGGTTGGGAATTTTGACTGGGATGTGCCAATACTCTTACTGGCACTAAAACCCAGAGGTTCAGGAAGTAATTTTACCCCAGGGCCAGTTTAGTATGGTCTTGGAGGGTGGGGGGGAGGAGGGGGGTGTCCATCTTCTGTACCAGGGGCCATCTTGAGTATGGTCGTGGAGGGGGGGGGGGAGGAGGGGGGTGTCCATCTTCTGTACCAGGGGCCATCACTGTCTTAAATCTGACAGGTGAATTTTAACAATCCCTATAGCACTGGAACGCTAGCTGCCGTTGTTCCCCTTCTTTACCTGCTGCATGTTAGAGTATTATTCTAGTGGTTGTGTGTCAGAGTTGATGGTATCATGATCTTGGAGCTATGGCACTGACACACACACACACAGGCCCTTTTATTCATATAGATTTAAAATATATTAACTTTTGTCTCTGAAAAAACGTTTCCGCCCTCCTTAATGTTAGTCAATATCTGTGTGGTATTCAGCTGCCTAGAATTGACCACAACTCTCTTAACCGGAAGAAATTTGACCCTGCGCAGCAGGCCATCAGCAGGCCTGTGTATTAAGCCCATGTAAGAAGGCAGTGTCACCTTGGGACCCAAATCTACATACAAATGGCGGGAACTCTTTGCAACGAGCATTTCTGTGCTGCAACAAAGAAATGCACCCTGCAAAGAAAGCTTCAAATCGTCGGGAAATTCTCCCTTGCACCGGGATTCTCTTTTGCAGCAGAAAACTCCACCGTGCAAGGAAGCTTGCAATTTAGCGGCGACAATTTAGCAGTGCCGAAGCGCACACAAATAAAAATCACACCTTTTGGGTTGTGACATCATTGTGTATGCATCTAGACATGGAATTCAAAGCAATAAACTCTGTAGCAGTTTGAGCTTATACGTGCAGCTGGGACAGCATCAATTTGAGCACGAGGGTGCTGAAAGTGAGGACCTATGTGGCTAGACTGCAGGAAGCAGTCCAGCCCCCCTTTTGGCTGCATTGACAATGCTCAATTTACACCTTCAGTCAGTGTCTACAAGTTCATTTAATCATAGTTAATTTCCTGCCATAAAATAGTACTGTCCCTGAGACTACTTTCTTATGGAGGTGATAATTAGTTTTGCAGGTGTAGCTGGTGATGCTTTAAATCACAGCTAATTAGTCTACTCTTCAGTTAAGGATACATGTAGACATGGCCTCTGAGTGTGATAATTAGTTTTGCAGGTGTAGATGGTGATGCTAATTAGTCTCACACTGCAGTTCACAGCTAATTAGTCTACTCTGCAGTTAAGAATACGTGTAGACATGGCCTCTGGGTCTCTTTTTGGCTTCTGCCCATCTCGTGGACTGCTGGTGCCTCCTGAGTTGGGGAGGCACTTGCCCCTCCAGCAGACAGCCAGCGACTGGGTGGGGTGGAGGAACCCACAGCTGATCCTACCAACCCGCAACTGGCAGTGGCATGCCAGAAGCACTTCCAGGTCAATGGGATCAGCCATGGCGGGATTGCATCTCCTGGCACCCCCACTCCCCAGCTAGTTCTCTCAGGGGAGGCACTAGTGCTCTCGCCTGCCCCCGCTGCCTGGGAATGCTGCTTTCAGGGGTGCACCAGCACTCTCAGAGAGTGCATGTGCATCCCCGTGCACACCACACGTATTGCCACTGCCGGTACTTGTAACCTCCAAGGATACTTTCTTTCCTTTCTATTGTTGATAACACTCCCAAATCTAGTATAATTCATATATTTAGTGCCTAGTTCTCTTGTGCAGGTAGGTATATCTAGGTACCAGCTGCTCCGAGTGTGAACAGAAGAATGGTCATGTTTTGCACCAGCCGCCTAGGGGTTAAAGGGTGACACAAGCAACTGGAGAATTAGTTCCTTTTTGGACCAGCAGTGGTGCTCATTATACCAAGTGCCAGAAGTGGATGCATCATTACTAAGTTCAGAATTAGCTCTGCCTTCTGTAGCACTCCACTAGGCACCTCCCTCAAGTTTGCCATTTACATGAAGCAAACCATCCGTTCCCACAGAGATACTGTGTTGTTTAGACTTCAGGAAGAATAATAGTAAGGTCTCTATTATAGTAAGGTCTCTATATGAAGAAATGTATATGTGTGCATGAGTGCATATATCTCCTCTGTTAATGTCTGCACTGAACAGAAGCTGAAATGGATGCCGTTTTGCCTGTAGCCAGTACCTCAGAGACATAAGTTCTGGGCTATTTTTCATATCTGTCTTTCAGGGTGAAATCACCTGTAGACTAAATTTTGGGCTCTAAACTTTGCAAATATATTTTTATTTCTGATAGATTCCTTCAACTTCCTGGTTCTGATTAAATGACAAGATAATTAGAAGTAACAGACTTGCAGTGTATCTGTCTTTCTGGGATACATTGGAGAGGGAAACTGGGTGTGATCATGAGGAAGGAGAAAGTTAGCTTGACTAACCAATGTGTGACAAAACAGGCCAGAGTGTGGAGGTGAAAGGAAAAGCTAGAATATCTTTTGTATAGAGCCATAGCAAATAATGACCATTTACATTCCCAGGTCTCGTGAGCCAAGAAGCAAATATAACTACCAAAGAACATGGTCAGCCTAAACCAGGTAAGTAAATATGCGAATAGAGGGTTGAAGTAGGAAGAGATGGAGAGGCTTCCTCTTGACCCTTTAGTGCCATGGCTGGTGAGTTCACGCAGCTCCTGAACATCCAGATGGCCTCCCTTCAAATCTCCCATGGCTCTTTCCTCCTGGTCAGCTCTGTGCCAAGTTGACAGGATCCCTGTAATGTCAAGGATCACATTGAAATGAACTTGGGAAGAAAGCCCAAAGTGGGACAGTCACAGATAGAATGAGGGAAGGAGAAAGAAGAAAGAGATAGCTCACCTCCACTGTAAGATTGACTGTGACTGGGCACTCTCTTACACTAACAGTCCTCATTTGCTATACCAAGTCTTGTCTTGCTCATGGTTTTCCAAACCCCTCCTGAATCACTGCTGAGTAGTGGGCATCCAGCCAGTGGTGGGAGGGTTACAGCTGTCCTCACAAGGAGAGAGTCCCAGTGGTACTGGAAGATATCCATCGGGCCTCATCTGAATTCAAATGTTTCACAGAGAGAGCAAGCAAGAGACAATTCAGTACTGTGGGGCTTAGTGTAGACTAACAAGGTTTAATTTAGCTGCTGAGCTCAGAGAAAGGAAGGGAAAGGAGCATTATTTGGGCATGGACTGAGAAGGGGAAGGGGTCCTTTCCCAGTGGTTCCTCCTTCAAATTTGTCCTCCTCTCTGCAGGTGAGAGGCGCTGCTCCAAGGTTCATGCCCCTGCGCTAGTGGCTGTGATAATCCTTCTCCTGGCCACAGGCGTGACGCTAAGAGTTGTATGTGAGTGTTGCTGAAAATGTCACAAATGCTTTGACTTGCCATGTCCCTGTGGCTGGCACTTGCCATTCAGGATTCATCAGCCCCAGGTGGGACATAGCTCATGACACCCACTGCTCAGAGCAGCAGCTAGCTAATTATTTAATGATAAATTAAGACGGCACTGTAGGACTTCATTACACAGCCCCTGGGCCTCATGTCTGCCAACACATAGAGATAAATCTCTCCTGAGGAATGTCATAACTAAAGTGAGGCTCACAGACTAAGCCCCCATGTTTTTCAGGTTCACACGCTCCAAATTCGTCAGGTCAGCAAGCCCACTCTTCAGCCACCACAGCTAGAAAAAGAAAGTAGCCAGGGGCATGTCACAAGTTTTATTGTCCACACAACTGGGTCCCTGAAGGCGCTATAAAACAGAGCACCTTAGGGAACTTGTGTTGCTTCGAGGGTTATTTTTTCACGTTTTATGAGGCTGTCAGCAGGGTGTGCAAAGGGAGGGAGAGAGACGGCGAGAAGGAGGGAGCAACAGGCAGCAGGGCTGTGCAAAATTTCACCACCAGTTTTGTTTTGATGCTGTTTCAACTCATTTTGAGGTTGAAATAGAAAAATTAAAATGAAACAGATATCGTCAAAACAGCCTCAAAACAAAATGAGGCAAGTCGAAACGTTTCACCAGCAAATCGACATTTCGCCCATAGGCTATAATGGGGAAGGTTGAAACAGCCTCTGACTTGTCATTTTTGGCCTGCTTTGGGTGAAACCTGCAGAAATGGTAGCCCGTTCTGAGGGCATGAAGCCTACCAAGCTTCAAGGAGATAGGTGCAGGGGTTTGGGGGAAACTGCACCTCAAGCTGCAGACAATCAAAACTCGTGACATGGGTGACACTGTGTGTGTTAATGTGCAGCAGGGTGACAGCTAACAGTCCAGTCTGGACACCCTAGTTGTGAAGTAGTTTTTCCTAATATTGAGCCTGAAACAAGCCTGAAACGATCTTCCAGGAGTTTGTGACCCTTACTCCTAGTTTTCCCCAAGGGTGCCCTGGTGAACAGTTGTTCACCGAGCCCTAGACGTACGCTTCTGATGTAACGGAAAGCTGCTACCGAGTCCCCTCTCAGCCTTCTCTTTTTCAGGCTGAAGAGTCCCAGGTCCCTCAGCCTTTCCTTGTA
>NW_005843664.1:24242-35537 GCF_000455745.1 Alligator sinensis | reverse complement strand
GCACCCATGACACAAGTTTTGCCTGTCAGCAGCCTGAGGTGCAGCGCCCCAGAACCCAGAACCCGTGCACCGACCTCCTTCACAGCTGGCAGGCTTTGTGGCCTCAGCAGGGGCTTGCATGCCTGCAGTTTTCACCCTGCTGTGCCTTAACATACACAGGGTCACCCATGTCACAAGGTTTGCTTGTCTGCAGCTTGAGATACAGTTTCCCCCAAACTCCTGCACCTATCTCCTTGAAACTTGGCAGGCTTTGTGGCCTCAGCAGGGGCTAGCAAGCCTGCAGTTCTGCCCCTGCTGTGGCTTAACATATACATGTGATATGAGTTTTGCTTTCAAGACTTTGGGGTACAGTTTCTCCAACCTCCCTGCACCTATCTCCTTGAAACTGGGCAGTCTTAATGCCACCAGAAGGAGCTGCCATTCCTCCAAGGTTCTTCCAAAGCAGACTAGAAATGACAAAGGTATAGGCTGTTTCAACCTTCCCCACTATAGCCTATGGGTGAAACGTCAGAACAGGGTTGAAATGGTGAAACATTTTGACTTGCCTCATTTTGTTTCAAGGCTGTTTCGATGATATCTGTTTCGTTTCGATTTTGCTGTTTCCACCTCAAAACCAGTCAAAACAGCATTGAAACAAAACTGGTGGGGAAACTTTGCACAGCCCTAATAGGAGCAGCCTGGTACAGAGCTGCTCCTACCCTGCTCTGCCCCTCTGCAGCAGTGACGGGGAGCTCCAGGATCCCCTGTGGTGGTAGCCAAGGGCTGGCAGGGAACATGTGGGTTGGTCCCAATAGGCATGGGGCCAGAAAAGCTCTGCTGGATCCACTGGCCTGTGTCTCTTGGTCCCATGCACATTGGGTCTTGGTGTGCATGGAGATGGGGAACAGCTGCCACTGCACAGCTCTCCTATCCCCATGCACATGGGGATAAACCCTGTGCCCAGCAGGGCTTCCCCATGCAGCTGGGGGCTGACCAGGAGTTCCTCATCCCCTGTGACCCCCTGGTGTTGGGGCTGACCGGGAGCAATTTTGCTTCTGGTCAGCATCTATGCATGTGCTATTGCGCAGTACTTCCTATGCATTTAGTTTACTACCTGCATTTATAGAGAGTAGCTAACTGCATAGTAGAGTAATTTACTGGACAGTAAAAGACGCACATGTGTAGATGGCGACACTTTACTGCGCAGTAATCTACTGTACACTAGATGCAGCACAGCATCTTATGTAGACACGCCTGCTGTGTATGCATTTTACTTGGAGTGTGTTTGGGTCACAGAAAGGAGTGTTGTTAAGAAACAATATCCTCCACTGACTGCGAGTGCTCAGGAACAAGAACACTTTCTATTCCTTAGTTCCACATCCCTCTAACCACCTCCTTACAGGAAGCTGACAAGAGCGAACGGGAATGTTTGAATTACATGAGAGCTAACAAAATAAAATCCCAACACACATGGCTCTTCAGTCTCCAGAGTAAGGTGACCTGAATTACTTCTACAGAAAATGATTAGGGGGAAAAAATCAAAAGTCAATCAAAAACAATGAACTTACCATGATATCCATTTTTTTTTAATGGGCATCATAAACCAGCAAAAAAAAACCCAAAAAACGGATAAGCTTGTTTTCATTCACTTAGCTAGCTACCTTATTCAAAGATCACAACCTCTGTGATGCTTGGGTGTAAAGGTGACATTTCACTGGTTCTGCTGTTAACTGGTATCTCTTATTTTGTATTTGAGCCTGGAGAGGCAGTACTTACAATGCAGGGAGTCCCTTCAAACTGAGTACAAACTCTGCGAGGAATTCTACATGTTCAAGGGAAGATGGGACTGGCGAGAGGTGTTTGAGGACGCTTCAGATGCTCATGGAAGATCTCTGCAACAATAAACAGGCTGAGGTAATTCAGTCCCTTTAAACCACAAAAATGGGCGGTGTGTCTACATCCCCTCAAAAATGGCATATGCATCTATGTTGTACCTCCTGCTCTGATAATCAGTGCAGTTGTCAGTAGTGATCAAATCACGTGGTCTCACAGGCTGGATGTGTGGTGCAGGGCAGTCCACAGGCCTGACTCAGCATGTGAGGCCAATCCATAGACCTGATCCAGTGCACAGGGCCATGTCATCTGTCCCATAGGGCTCCCCACAGGTGCGGAAATTTAGCATCAGGGAGCAGTGCCAGGATTAATTGCCATGGCTGGAGAGGTCATTAATACTGCTACCTCTGCCTGCTGCCAAATTTCCAGACCTGTAGAGAACCACGCAGGCCAGATGATATAGCATGCCACATCCGGTCTGTGGGCCTGCTGTAGGTGTTAATCACAGATTCATAGAGAAGCAGGGCTGGAAGGGACCTCCAGAGATCATCTAGTCCAACCCCCTGCCTGAGGCAGGATCATCCTTATTCAATCCCATTGTCTAACCTATTGGGAAAACTACCCAGTCAATCCTCACACAAGCACTAGACATAACAGTCTAACCTGCCACAGCTAAAGCAGGGGGACCATGGTGGCCAACATCCTGCTGCTGCAGAGGTTGTTAAAATACACTCAGGAGATCCAAGGAAGAGGGCCATGCCCCCCACCGCAGAGAAAGGCAAAAACTCTCACAATCTGCACCAAGCTGGCCATGGAGTAAAATTTCTTCCTGACATCAGCTATGGCACTTAGTATAGCTCAGAGCAGAGGGGCAAGACCCTCTAGCCAGGAATCTCCCTGTTTAAGTCCCAGCAGGAGCACTGGCACACCCCAGTCAAAATCCCCAGCCTTGGCTGCAGCCAACAACCAGTGCTTCTGAGGATGGCAAATAAAACCCCACTCACTGCTGCACAACTGGGATACACTCCCTAGGCATATCCAAGAGTAATTGCATGAAGTTCACTGTACTTGTTATCCAAACGGGCTTACATGTCACATTTTAAGGTCCACAGTATACAAATGCCGTGGGAGGACTTAAGTAATGATGCTCATTTATTATCTTCATTGCCCTCCCACAGAGTGTGAGCTCTGCCCCTCTGACTGGCAGCTGCACAGGGGCAGATGGTACTACTTCTCCAAGGAGTCAGCTGATTGGGACGCCAGTCGGATACACTGCTCCACCAACAGGTCCCAGCTCCTCGTTGTGGAAGATGAGGCTGAGATGGTGAGCTCTGGAGCCCTGCACTCACTGCCAAGGGGCCAGACACCCCACTGGGCCGCAATCTCCAGATGTATGTGCAGCTGTCCTGATGCGGGCTCACTTGAGGTGCAGGCTGTGCCCAGGCCTTTGACTCCCCTCGAAGAGAGGCTTGACTTAGCGAGAAGCCAGGTAGGCCCAGGCTTGGTCTGGCCTCTTCAGTGGACCCTGCTTGATGACACCAGAGTGACTGATTCAGGATGGGGGCAGGAGGGATTCCCAGAGTCAGCGGGAGACTGATGGGAGGAGCTCAGGGTCCCTTCCTACCACCACTGTGCAAAACAGAGTGGCCATGGCTGTGGGGATGGGATGAGATAGTGTCAGGGGTGTTTTCCCAACTCCTTCGGTTTCCTAAAAGGGAGAAGGCTCAGCCCTCCTGTTGGACAGACAGTTCATGCAACCAAGCCTTTGCCCATACTTTCTTTGCTGATTCAGGGCAGAGATTCCCTTTACATGGGGCAAAGGTCCTGGCTGTCTTTGCTGGAATCTCACTTCAGAGTCTAGCTGTTTCATACAACCCCTGTTTCTGTGACCATGAGGTTTCTGGACTCGGAAGCTCTAGGGCTTTGTTCCTGGAAATCTAGAGACAAAGGGATTTTGAAAACTTTCTCTAGGCTTAGAATCTGATGGGATCCAGCTCTGTTTATCCTGGCAGGGAGTTTGAAGGAAGGCACATGAATCACCGTCAACCCTAAGGTTTTTTCCAACCAAAGCAGTGACTGGTGTGGCTGAGCTCAATGATCTTTTCCACTTGACATTTAGGGTTGGGGCTAAACCTGTTTTGAAGCTGAATGTATGAAAGAGAGGGTAAGGCAGGGATGAAAGCCATATAGCTGAGTAATGTGTTTCTGCTTCTTCCAGAGGAATTTATAGATAACAAAAAAGAAAAAAATAAGTTTATCTGGCTCGGACTGACCTTTAGAAAGAAGGAGAATCAATGGATTTGGCTCAATGACTCACAATTCAAGGGACACAGGTTACGATTTTTGGTGGTTCTTGGTTTAAATATGAAGTTGCATTAGTCACAGTGCAGTTGCATGCCTGGATCCCCTGCCTCCTCATGGCCATTTCCCAAAGTGCAGGCTGAGTCTTATGGCTAAGGCACCTATCTTGTTCCAGCTCAGATTGCAACATAACCAGCAGGGTCAGCTCCATGCACATGGGCCCTCAATTGGCAGAATCAAAGTCTTGGGAAACCACACAGCATGGATGCTGTTGACCTAAGGCCTCATCTCAGTCTCACGTCACTACCTTCCAGAGCTCCCTGAGTCCATCTTGCTTTCTTTTCTGTAGGTGAGGGTAAATATAAGAGCTACACTTCTTCTTCCTCTTTTTCTTTTCATGTCTCTACACCACATAAGATCATTTTGTTACACATATTTGTGCTTATTTATTGTACATTGAGAGGTCTTTCATTGTACACATGCCTTCAACCAGCTGGCATTGCAGCAGGTGTTTCATACTCTGAGGCTCTGTGCTGCATTCGCAGTGGCTGAACCAATAGTACAGCCCCACTTCTTCATTAGTTCCTTGGAGTATTTGACTCCAGCATGTAGGCAGTTGAGACACTGCCACCTTTGCCATGGTTTGTCAGCCCCTGGTGGTAAAGACTAGGTTGCTGAAATGTCCATTTTTCTGCTGTCAGGTATTTTCGTCAGTGCTACATTGAAATGCATTCATGGAAGATACTAAAGTAGGTGTAAAATATGACTTCACAAGTAGAGTTTACGTGGCTGTGTCTGCACTAGGGGTAAGGGCACTCAAGTTACTTAGTGGAGTTTGGAGTGAAAGCAAGTAGGTCCTTCCTATGTATCAGCTGCTTCTCAGTGGGTGTGTCTACGCGTCGCCGTATGGTGATGTTAGTACTGCAACAGATTTTAGGACTTCCTTGAGGGAAGTACTAAAACACAGTGCAGTAGCTGCCTGTACTGTGGCGTATGGGCGGCACACAGTTAGATTCTCTGGCTATGTGACCACAGTGGCACACTATAGCCGGGCAGCATGCCACTATGGCAGTGTAGCCAGTGATCACGTGTAGACGCACATGATCACCACATCACCGTAGCATGTCCTGGGGTGATGTGTAGACACCCAGTGACTGCCCATATGCATGCTCTTATTTCATGGTAAGTAGAAACAAAACCATCCAACCTTTGCCCACAGTGAAAGAGGGGTAAGCTACAGTGGTTACCATGGAGGAAGAGTGTGCATATCAACAGAGCCTGCAGAGCACCTGAGGTACACTGAAGCCCCACCCCATAGTAGTTTGCATGCCCATACTCCCCATTTACCCTGTGGTAAATAGTTGTATGGCCATACACTTAGGGTGAAATCCTGGCACTATAGGATTAAGAAAGCAAAATTCCCATAGTGTTAGGTGGGATTGGGGTTTAGTCAAAAGGTTTTTACTGAGGCAGCTAGACTGGTGCAACCACAATGGTGAAAAACTATTCCTTACTGCATAAGGCCTTTCCCAGCATCAGAACAAAGCTGATGATCTTATGTGTATCCTCCTGGAGCATCATGTGGCATTGAGCAAGAATAGGGCTGTGCCACTCATGGGACTATGCTACAGAGACAGACGTGCTGCTGTGTGGTGGGAATTGCAGATGGGCCGATTTTTCTAGTAGGGGTGGAGGAGTGTTGCTGTAGTTGTGATGGGCCAGAAAGTTTATGACAGGAAGGGTTTTTGTGATATATTTTATTGAACCAATTGCATAGTTAGGAGAGAAGTTTGACAAACTTTTGGGCACAAGGTATCCTTCTTCAGGTCGCTATACATACACGTACATACATGTACATATATGTGTGCATGCACACACACACACACACACACACACACACACACACATGTCCGTGTGCTTGCTTGCTCTCTCTCTCACTCTCTCTCTCTCTCTCTAAATATATATTGGACCAGCTATGTGGCTGATTCAAGAAAAGATATCACCTTGGTAGATAGTTCTAAATAGCTTTAAAAGGCACAGGAAATCTGCCTTAGTCAATCAAATTATTCATTCACACAAAATGACAGCAAATACCTGATGGGTTTTACAGCCTTGGGGATTCCACTGTTAATATCTGGCAAAAGAGGTACATGGGGAGATCCCTCACACTCATCCCAATTCATATTGGAGTTTGTCTACATGCCCACTGCTTTGCTGTGCTGATAATCCTATGGTACTTCTGGTCCTGCTTGCTGGAGCACTGAGTATATATGTATGCTCTTCCCTTATGTCAAGTAGAAGCTAACTCACTATAACTGAGCCCTCAATGAGAGAAGGATACATTATTTGTGCTTAGGCTCCATTTGACTTGGAATAAGAGCATGCAACCAAAAGCTGTGGATGGTGAATATGCACCCAGCAGAGTTAAGGGCATCAATGTGCCCCTACTGATCCCAGTACCTTAGCTGGCTTGGTCATCTCTATGTGGCATGGCACTGTGCCCTGCAAACATATCCATAGCACCTGGCCATCCACGATCATGATTTCTTCATTGTGACTGTAATGTCATATGCTGCAAGTAAAAACAAACCCTTATACTCTTCATCATGGCTGGAGCCCATCAGCAAACACACCCCAGGCATGTATTGGGTCTCCTGAACTGAGCCCTGTCTCTCCCCTACACCCTGGACTTTGGGATTTATTTCCCTGCATTTTCTCCATTTTTCTCACTGGCATTAAACCTCAGGGTTTCTGACCCAGGTGAAGGGTTTCCTCCTGCTGCTAATCTTGACAGTCATGGATGGAAAGGACCTGGGATCCCAAGGGTGTCATGCACATCCCCACTGTTCCTTTACATGGGCTGGAATGTGCTTGCAGAGCCCAAATCAACCAAGACGTGTGGCTCACTCCTTCCCATATTGCCCCCTGCCTTTTCATAGCTCTGTGCCAACCTCTCTGCAAGGTGTTTCTGTTCCCTCCTCAGGAAGGTGAAAGTAAAAAGAAGAGAACCTGGGAAAAACTGTGCTGTTTACAAGAAGGAAATGATTGAATCTGATGCCTGTGAAACAATGCACAGATGGATCTGCAAGAGAAATGCAACCACATTGGCCCTATCAAATACTGCGAGATCATAGGCCCTACCCTGTGTCAGAGAAACTGCGTGACATTTAATTGTAAATAATCACCAGGGCTTTCAGCTGCAAACCGAACAGTCTTGCTTGCACTGATCCCTGGACCGCTAGAGGGAGGGGGTGTTATAAGCCTGAACTCTGTTTTCCAATGCTCCGACCACAGCAGGTTTGCTGCAGGGACTATTCATATAATATATGTTAAACAGGCTTGGGACAGAAAAATACACATAGCCCCTGGAACAGGGACCAGGAACTAGGACTCCCCTTCCTAGCCAAATGTGCTCCCCATAAAGCTGGAACCAGGGTCCCACTTTGAGCATACCCTCTCCCCCTCCTTCCTTTCCCAGTAAATGTGATTTTTTTTTCTGCACAGTGGTCCCAGCTTCAGCAGGGAGAGGGGGTGAGGGGGAATGGTGTCTCCTAAGCCTAACCTATGGCCTGCTGGCTGGGTCACCTCTCCTAGGTGTCACTGTCAGGCTGAGGAGGGAAATGAACATTGACACTCCTCTTCCTGGGTGGCTTCTGTAATCACCAGTGCATGACCACTGGATGGGTAGCACTGCCATCTCCATCTCTGGTTGAAAAGGAAAGCATTAGCCATGCCTGCTCCTGTGACAGACTGGGATGGGCAGCACTCCCATCTCCATCTCTGGTTGAAAAGGAAAGCATTAGCGACACCTGGTCCTGTGACAGACTGGTCGTATGCCCATAGGGGAGAACTCCAGGAATTGGGATGAAGGATCCCCTCTGAAGGCCTGTAGAGAGGGGCAGGGTTTCCGAGATGCTGTGTTCTGGGGCACGTTGTATTGGGGGTGCTAAGGAGCTTCGTGCTCCATAGCCCCAGGCTCTGGGCTGACTGCTCTGTGGAAGCACATCGTTCTCCCCAGACATTATGCAGGGAGCCCAGGCACCAGCCCAGGAGTCAGGGGCTGCAGACCCCCTCTGCAGATGCCTCAGCTCTTGACAGGATCCAGCCAGCAGTGACTCAGGAAAGAGGGATGGTCTTTGAGGCAAACTCTGCACTGAGCTGGGAGGACCTGGGGTCATTTCTTCCTGTTGGCAAATGAGAAACGCAGATACAGACACGAACCTGGAATTCTGTCAGAATTAAAAGTGCCACCAACCAGATCAGGCATCTTACATCATTGTGCTGTCAGAAAATGCAATGTTGTTTAATAAAAATATATTAAGCTTGGATGAAATAAGTGTACTCTTAGATGTAAGTCATGCAATGCAAAAGGACTTGAAGTGTTAGGAAAAAGTGCATTTTAGTCTGTGTTTGAGATGAAAAGGAAATGACTTCTCAACAGATCTCAAATCCTGTATGAGTTTTACATGATTGTCTTTGGTTTATATAACAAAATATATGAAAAATTGTATTATGTACAGTCCTCCTTTGCCCTCCCCACAACAGCAAGGCCCAGGCCAGGACCTGCATACAAAAATCAATGCTGCTATGCATTTAAAATAACTTGCTCACAACCAGCAGGCCATGCTGCTCACACACTGCCCCATCCAGATTCCTGTGTCACCCCTTAAGATGCAAGTCATGGGCTTCTTCACATCACAGGTGTCTTTCCTAGTGTGAGCTGGGCCAGCAGACAGTAGGAGTCACAGGGAAACTGCTTCTGGTGGCGCTGGACTCCTGCCAGAACCACGGGGCTTCTGGACCACAGCCGTGTAGGCAAGAGGAACAAAGACCCTGAGAAGCCCCAGCTGTAAACAGGCTTCAGGAGCCAGTAGAAAGCAAGGGTGTGTCCATACCATCTTTCTGGTAGCTTCTCCATGATGGCAAAAGCCATCTGACCCTCCTAGCACTGGGGTTGCTCTGTTTGCAGGATGGAAGATCACAGCCACAGCAGAGGAGCTGTGCATGTGGGGACATGTGCAGTACTGCCACACAAAAAATGACATTTGGGATGTTCAGGCTATAATCAAGGTGTGGCTTTTGCCAGCCACCTTCTTCCCCATGATCCTTACTAATGTTCATCCTGCCATATGTTTAGCTGCCCAAAGTAGGGACCCTCCCACCTTTTAGTCTCATGGTTGGGGTACTTCCCCTGAGATCAAAAGACCTAGGTACTGCTCCCCCTCTCTCCCCCTGAGTGGGTTACAGCCTGTATCTCCAGCCTCCCAGCACACTGCTCTAACCCCCAGGCCACAGGCTAGTCACTGTCCTGACTGCCATCCCCTTGAAACTGGCCTACAATGTAGCAAGGAGGGGAGGATAGGTGGCACCGGGAGAAGCAGAGCAAGCTAACAGGAGTGTTGCTCAGTGAGATGGATACTCCCTTGGATGGGACAGGGTCCACTGGGTTCTCACACTGCCCACAATGGGGAAAAAGCTGTCCCACCACTATTTATCCATTTCATCCATTTAAATTCAAGGTGAAGAAGTGCCATTGCAGAAGCAACTAGAAAAAAAGGCTGCTTCTCTTCTAGGGTTGGCTCCAACTTGCTTTTCCCAACGTGCCTATCACTGAAAAACATGGCCTCCAGGAGGCACAGACCTTAGATAGCATAGCACACTGCTCGGCAGAGGACCCTCCCTAGAAAAGACAGTGTGTTGTTAAACATCTGTGTCCAAGGGGGTTGTGTCTCAGCCCTGAGTACTCCAGGGAGGTGCTTTTGGCAGCTGATACCTCACACATCTTCTCTGTGACTGTATTGATGAAAGTCCAACAAACGTTATTATGTACAGGTTCTCAACACAGCTCTCTGGCCTTAACCAACTGAGTGAAATGTCCAGCTACTATGTGAAATGTCACAGGAGTGGGGCTAAATGCCAGCAGTTTACACCCTCCTCAGTGGGTGTGAAAGGCAGTTCACACTGCTGAGTGTGAACGTGAGGCCCCTTGCCTGCTGTCAGTGACCCTGCAGCTCTGGCTTTGTGAGCTCCAGCTTGTTACGTCTCAGCTGTGTGTTCTTGGGCAACCCTGGCACAGGATGCAGTCTGTCTGACTCACAAGGACTCACCCCACCCCCCTCTCCTCTACATAAACGAAACTGATTAAGATGCAGTGAGAGACACACCTAAGACCCTCCAGATAAGGGTGACAAGAGTGCAACAACTGCCCTAGGTCTCATTTGCATCCGAGTTGGAACCAGATGACCATTCATTTACATGAGAGATGGAGAACAGAAAGCCTGAAGCAGAGACTGCAGTGAATTCAGGGACCAGAGACTGCATGATGGGGAATCTGTGCTTCCAATGTTAATCAACCCATGTTCACACACACCCAGCTTAGCATTTATCAGACCAGTTCTAATCTGGATTTACTAAGGACTTTCCCCCCCCAGACCCACACACACAGCTCTAAGTTTAATAGGCATCTCGGGCCGTACATTCCCTGGTCCCACTATGGGAGGCCTATTTAAACTTGATTGACTAAAACTCGGTTGCCGGGTTAGGGAATGCTGAGGCAAGAGACCGAGTCAGAGGGGGTATGGGCAACATTTGAACAATGGTTAAGGGTTCATCACAGCGTCCAGCCTGCTGGAGCCCTAATCACAGATGTTGCCATACCTTTCCCGAGACAACTGGTGGAAGTCCTCTCCACAAAAGGTTATGAACACCCCAATAATTGCCTTAAGTCTGTTAAAAGACTATAGTAAGATCTGGAAAAGTCATGCTAAGCTGAGGCTTGTTCACAACAAGTAAAAATCCAAAATCCTGATGCTGCAAGCTATCTATTGTTTCTGAAGAAACCATGAGATATCCCATCAGTATATCTGCCATCCATAGGAATTTCAAGCTGGCTCCCAAGTATTTGGTTACTCCCTAATCTTAAGTGTTTCCTGACTATCAATCAGTTTGTTGAGATGTTCCAAACCAGATAACCCCTTGTCAATAGAAAGACAATGATTTACACTAGTGAGGATGCTTCGAAGCAGATGAACTGAGGGTATAAAAATCTGTAAAAAAAAAGCATCAGTGGAAGAGAGGCACTTGAAGAAGAAAACTCCTGTGCTGACACCATCCCCTGTTGTTCTTGGGACGCTGGAAGAACAGATCATCTCTCTCTTAAAGGATTGTCTGTCAGCTCTGCAG
>NW_005843664.1:19730-23743 GCF_000455745.1 Alligator sinensis | reverse complement strand
CCTGTCCATGCTGATCAACCCGGCCAGGTCAGGCGTGTCACGTTAATTTGTGTGTGTTTGTGTGTATGACTGATTTGGTGACTGGAGGAACCCAGCCCCATTGAGACTGAGTCCTGAAAGATAGCTCCATTGGGGGTGAGGGCTTGCAGGAGGGAGAGATACAGCTCCGTATAGTAACACAAGCAGCACATTGACAGAATCACCAAGACCCTAGAAACTATCCCTAATAAATGAGCACACCCCAAAGTAATGGGCAAATCTGGTAACAAGCCTCTCTCTGCTGGTGAGTTAAACAGCTCTAACTGCTTGTGAACTCACCTCTGGTGGCTCCCTGACTAGCAAGGGATGATATCCAGAAAAAAACATTCAAGCCAAGATGGCTGAATCAAGCTCTGTGTTGACACAGCGCGTGAGAGCTTTGCCATATTTTTAAGAGGAGACTCTTGGTGTGTGGTATGCCCCCTTTCCTGACTCAAACACCCATGGCTCAGGGGAGAGCAGTCATCCTCTGACACATCCTAAGAAAAGGTTGGACCCAGTCCATACCTGGGTCCTAACCCATATTTCAGATTCAACTAACTTAGTGTCAGGCCAACACTGTCTTTTATTGTCAATGAGCTAGCCATTCTGGTCAGCGTAAATCAGTGCTGCATTATTTTGATGCAGGAGTGTCAAACATATGGCCTCCAGGCTGGATCCAGCCTGCAGCACTGTTCCATCTGGCCATCAGTACTCTGGCAAGCCCCTGGAAGTTGGGGGGCTGATCTGCTGCAGAACTTGTCATCCCTGGACCACCAAGGGAATGGCCATCAGTGGCAGGCCTCTAGACCCAGGTTGCTGCCCCAGTGCAGACCTGGACCTGTGCTGGTGCCTGAACTTGGCCCCGCAGTTGCCACTGGCCCTGAGTATCTGGTCTGGGAGAAGCCCCCCTGGTCCAGAGGTGAGGTTGACACTCCTGTTCTAATAAAAGGGCTATATCAAAAGTATTTAAAACTACTTTCAGGAAGGGCTGGGCTGGGCTGGTCATCCCAGTGAGGTGCTGCCAATGTTTTCACAAAAGACTGTCACAAGAATGTATCTCAGAAGCCGCCCCATTGCTATGCAGTCTAAATGCTGTGTGCCTTGTAGCCTAACAGCTTCATGTGTACCTGGGGAAATGACAGTCTCACACCCTGTCTCTCACTTGCCTTTCAGAGAGTAGACTAACAAGACTTTTGAAAAAGATTTCACAGTGCAGGAATTTCAAAGCTACTTGCTTGCAACGACAGTCCTCAATAACAATGAAACTCCCTGACAAAGGGTGTTTTATCTACCCCAGGGGAATGGGCAGATGGGATCTGTGCCAGGTAGGCTCACTGTAGGTTGTGATTTTCATTGTCAGTACTGGGTCCCTGTGTGCCATTCCAGTCCCCTTCCCCTGAGCAATCTGCTGCTCTGCCTTCTGCTCCCTGCCCTATCAGTCACTGAGCTGCATGCCCCCACCTCAATCTTCTGCATGCCACACACACAGGCTGCCCATACCACTTGTGGCATGCATGCCAAAAGTTGGCCACCACTGCTCTAATCCACTTCCAGGAGGAATTTGCATAGCCCTCAGGTGCCTGAATCATTAAAACCAGTTGTAATTCACCTTGAGGAGCAACCACCAGATCACAGACACAATTTCTCCCTCTGAGCTCGGTCAGATATTCTGCACTAAGTTGTCTGCCTCCACCAATGCTTTGTTACAATTCCAACAAAAAAAAAACAAGGCTGGTGTGTGACAGTTTCACATCTGAGCTCTTTTGTAGCATTTATGAACTATCACATACGATTGAGTGGAAATTCACAGTGCTATTTAGCCAAATACCAAAAAGGCCATCTGACAAATATGGTCATCACTGAGAAGAGCATGGGGAAAACACTGATCTGCAGGGGCACCTGTACACAATGTTGGCTTTTTCTAGCTGAAGATTATCTCTGGCTTTATTTCACTCCTGCAATGTACCACAATGATTCCCATTACTATTTGGCATATAACAGGTTTAACACTCAAAATTTGTTAAAGTGCTATTACTAGTAAAAACACTACAGGGCACCCAATAACAATTTTACCCTTCCTACCTTCTACTACTGAAGTACAGCCTGGGGCAGTTGAGGAACGTAGTTTGTAATTGGTTTAAGTTTTTTGGGGGGCTTTGGTTTAGACTTCTCCCACGACACCAATATTTTGCCATTCAGCAATGCATTTTCAGATGCTCTCCCAGAGAAATGTACTGGCTTGGTTAATTTTGGGGGACAGCAGCAATTTTATAACAATCATTATTGGGGTTTTTTGTTTTGTTAACCTGTTTATCTGAGCTGGATCACGGTTCAGCCAGAACCATTTTCAGGGAACCCCACCACCCCAAAGTGTAACAAGTCAGGGACCACACTCTTTTAATTGAGCAAAAGTGTTTTGTTTTGTTTTTAAACAGAGTCATCAGCACTTCCTCAGAGAGTTAAATTGCAAATTGGCTAAGTTTTTCCTTTATCCATTGACAGCTCACTCTGTCCTCACCAGCCAGCCACAGAAGCCAGCTGTTGTCATGAGTGCAAAGTCCTTTTTTCGTGAGTCTCACAAGTCAGACATACTTTCATTTCCCCATAGCTGCCCATCGTTTTCCTCAAAGTTTAGACATAAGTCTCTGATAGCCTCCAGAAGTAGCATTTCCTTTTGTTTATGTAGCCTGGGTGTACCCAGGGTATGTACTTCCCTTTCTAATGGAAGGGGATTGGCAGCAGGCAGAGGCTCTGTCGGGGAGATCTGCAAGCTGAGCACAGTCTCCCTGCTCCGTATAGAGCTAGGCCAGGCCAATATTAAACTATATACAAGTTTATTAATATTTGCATAACTAGATAAAAAATAGACATAAATATGCACATAGGTACATACACGCCTCCCCCTTATTCTCTATGATGGGCCACCACCTCCGGGGTTTCAGGTAAGTCACAGGTAAACACAGGTAAGTGACAGCAAGGGGTCCCAGTGGATTCCACATAGGTACATACACGCCTCCCCCTTATTCTCTATGATGGGCCACCACCTCCGGGGTTTCAGGTAAGTCACAGGTAAACACAGGTAAGTGACAGCAAGGGGTCCCAGTGGATTCCCCAAGCAGGGTTATAGACTCTACTAAACTACTAATACACAAATATAGAGGTACACAAAATATAAGGCACCATATTACACAATATAATAAAATATCAAAACTAATACGTATTTACATCTCTATAAATAAAATGTACAATTCTTATGTGATGCTATATCCCAAGGATCTATGCTACCTCAAAAGGGCATCAGGCCCTGCACGGGTAAACGGCTGGACTAAAACTGATAAACATAGGGGAATACCGGAGGATAACAAATAAGTACAGGTATGTGCAGATAAGTATAGGGGAACAACCACTTAATACAAATAACTGGTACAGGTCCAGCAGCAGCCCAACAAGGATCTTATAACTATAAATATACAAATATAATAATATACAAAATATGAGGCACAGCAATATCAGGCACACATAACCCTTCAGTGTTCCCCCAGGTCCCAACAAGATCTCTAGGGACGTCCCCTCGGAGCACCCCTTGACCTAAGGAAGCGTTCCCTTTCCTGGGCTTCCTCTTTGGCCTTACCACCCAGGTAACTCCCCCTCCCCTATGGGATTCCCTTTCCCCAGGTAACTCATGAGTCCAAGGGTCCCAGGTGTGTGGTCTTTGCCCACAGGCACATTGCTCCTATCTGGCAGAAGCCTCCTGGGACCTCGCCCACGTGTGGCCCTGTGCACAAAGGGCTCAACCTTTGTCCAAGGTCAGAGGATCAGGCCACCTTATGTGATACCAGGGCTTGGTCCCCCACATAGGGACTAGCTGTGCACCACTTGTGTGACATCCTGGCCATGTGCCAGGAGTGATGGACCTGAGCCGCCTTAAACGGCTCCCGGGGTCTTGGTCTCCACTCGGGAACTGCTGTGCCCTGCTGCCTGCACTGAGGCCT
>NW_005843664.1:17374-19474 GCF_000455745.1 Alligator sinensis | reverse complement strand
CTTTCTTCTTTGTCCCTTGACACATCTCCTGCATGCTGGGCATACTGCTCCTTTTATTTTCTCCAGGGGCTCTGCCTCACGACTTCTGTCAGACCTGAAAAGCACAGTTCACAATCAGGTCCAGACTCTCAGGCAGGCTCCTCCCCATCCCTTTCCAATTGGTGGAAATACTCCACCAATCACATTGGAAATTTCTCAAGCCCAATGCACTGGGCTCTGTTGGCGAGTCTACCACACTCTCCCCTGTGGAACCCTTCACCATCCCCAGTGAAGGGCACATTTCCAGGCCCAGCACTCACTGGGTCCATGGGGCAGTGATGGGTACCTCTCCAGGTACCCCAGGAGCATCATAAGTGAATCGGCAAGCGGGGTGCCAATCCCACTTCAGCCAAGGGCTATTGCTGCATGTGGGGCTCCATGAGGGTCCTGGTGATGCAGATCCCCTGTCACTTTGGGAGTCTCCTCTGCTCACCTGTGGAGATGGCAGGGTGATGTCCTCACCGGAGCAAACAAGTGAGTTATTCCCTCTTTCCGGCCACTCAGCCTGGGACTCCCTGGGAGCAACCTCTGGATCTCCACCCCATGCTGAAGCAGGGGCCCCAAGCTGGGGTGGAGCTCTGCAGGGTACCACCCGTCAAAGACGGAGTCGGAATCAGACTCCACTGTGGGTACCAGAGGTGTCGGTCCTTTTTCATGTCGCTTTGTCCACTGAGAAGGTCAAGGCCTATCGCACAAGGGTCCTGTTTCAGGTTGGCAGGGCAAAAGGAGGTTTCTGTGCACTACACAGTGGCGTCCCAGCCAGGTCTCAGTGGTAACTTCATACACTGGGAGGTCCCCCATCTACTTGACCACAGTGAAGGGTTCCAACCTCCAAGCCCACATTCTCATTAGCACCCTGTTCCCTGGGCTGGATCCCTGCTCCTGAACATGAGTGTCATAGTTTTTCTTATGGCGCTGCTGATTTTGATCCGCCAGATCCCCCGCCTGATGATCCTTCAGTTGTGCATACTGCCCGTGGGTTATGTGCTGCCACATTAACCCCTTGGCTGCTGAATGCACTGACACCTGCCAGATCAGCCAAGTGATGATAACTATGTTTGCTAACATGTCTTCTCACTCTGGCAAAGAATACGACC
Source organism: Alligator sinensis (assembly GCF_000455745.1). Taxonomy (NCBI): domain Eukaryota; kingdom Metazoa; phylum Chordata; order Crocodylia; family Alligatoridae; genus Alligator; species Alligator sinensis. Next base: position 18,338 of record NW_005843664.1, on the reverse strand, counting down.
AGTTGGGAACAGCTAACAAGTCAGTACATTTGTAACTACCGAGTCCCTCCAGTTATCCCCCTCTTTCTAATGGTCTTCTAACTTGGTTAGCCCCCCCCCCCCCCCCCCCCCGCAAGGGAGGCAGGATATTCATCCTGCTGTAGCTCTGGAGCTGGGGGGCACTTCCCATCCCTCCTGGTGAAGTCTGAAAGCTCCGCTAATTAGAGTATCTGTAGCATTACATGTATCAGTATCCTTGTGCTGAAAAATGGTGGTGGGGATGCTTTAACTACAGCTCATCAAATGTGCTGTAGTTAAAATGCCCCTGCCACCATTTTTCAGTGCAGGGACAGTGATATATGTGACACTGGAGTTTACTAAAGCATGCTAATTACCATGCTGCAGTAGACTACTAGACCCCGACTCCATGAGGCGCCCAACAACTAGGGAGACAACAGTCCAATTGCCCATGGATCCTGTTAGTCATTAGCCAGAGCAAGCAGGGAGCAAACACCAGCACACATTGCACACAACAGATTTATTCAGAATGGAGACAGCTTCAGACTAGCTCCCAAAAAACCAACAAACTGGGGAGTCACCGTGAACAATAGTTTTTCCCCACATTTATACACTTTGGTTTATACTCAGTAACATTCACTCCACCTCCATCCCTCCTTCTGTTCCACCCATTTCTCCTCCCATCTCAAGCTCTGCCTCTGTTTACTGTTTGCTTCATTTACATTGAATTGCCTATGCATTTTATTCATTTACATGCCTTTTTGCTATAAGCGCATGTCTACGGTCATAAACTCCCTTCTTTCGGTCAATGGGCGGGCTCCGGGGGCTCTTTACCAATCACCAGTCACACTTTTGCATATGTTTAACTTGGTTACATATTATCTTCCACATTCCAATCTGTTTTTCTGTCTCAGGTTGTACCATCTCCACATTTTTGGACCCCTGTATCTTACCTCGTTCCTCACCA
>NW_005843664.1:13157-17333 GCF_000455745.1 Alligator sinensis | reverse complement strand
ACAGACTTATTTGCTGCTTTTTCCAGAAAAATGGTTAACACAGTTAAGATGGTTACTTAACATAAGCACTCATAAGCAAAATCTGATATATAAAAAATCTTATATATAAAATAGATATATAAAATCTATATATCTCACAACAATACTAATATATGGTTAAAAAAAACTAATTGCCTAAGCATTTGCAAAGTTACTTTATATATATATAAAATTCTGCCTTGTGGTCAACAGCTTTGCTGAGACACATTAAGCCTTGTTCGAGCTGCAGATCCAATGCTCCCCAAAAATCCACATGGTGTTACCCTAACAGACTCCGTTGATCAAGTCTGCTTCAACACGCTGTAATTACAGTTTGTCAGAGCAGCCTCACTGCATGTGTATACATGCCTTTTGAAACCCTCAGGTCCAAGCTTCAAGGATCTAAAAAGCCTGTGGCCATGAATCTGTACAGTCTCTGAAATCAGTGTGGGATGCATGACCCATGGTACCAGCTTGATTTTGCAGTCAGTTGCAGGCGTTGTCTCTCAATGTGACTCACAGAAGGTGCACAGTAAGGTGTTTTGGGCCCCAAAGGTCTAATTTTCCTGGTTGTTAAGAAACTCTTGAAAAAGTGACCCAAATTTAAAAGAACCTTTCTCTTTAACTACAAGGACCAGAAACAACTATTTAGTCTTTTTAGACAAAACTTTACAGTCCAGATCAGCCAAGTGATGATAACTATGTTTGCTAACATGTCTTCTCACTTTGGCAAAGAATATGACCAGCTGGGAACAGCTAACAAGTCAGTACATTTGTAACCACTGAGTGCCCTGTACCATACATACATCATGGTACAATCCAAGGGCCCCATTCCCAGGTCCAGGCAGAAATGTCTGTGTGGTTATAGACTTCAAAGGCAGGTTCCCTTCCAGCCTGAGCACTTCTACCCTGACCCAGACTAGCCATGTCCAGGTCAGACATGCTGGACTTCCTTAAAGCCCACAAGAACAGGACTGGGCAGGATCACAGTACAAGCACGTTGGCAGTGGCAATGGTCCCTCACAGTCTAGGGTGATTACTGCCACAGTTCAAGTAAAAGGTTGAAAAGGAGTCTGTTGATGGCTAAGAAAGCTGATCCTACAGCCGCAGACTCCTTGGCAAATGCCATAGGTGGTGGTTAAAAGGAGGGTCAGACCTCTGATTTCTCAGTCTTATTTCCTTTCCTACCATTTCTGTCATTTTTCTGCCTCCAGGGTGAGATGGTTTTCCTCAGAGTAAGATACACCTTCTCTCACAAGGCATTGTCATGTAGCTCTGTACCAGGCTATTTTTTCTCAATTTGCAGTGGCAATGCTACACTTCTTAATGTCTCCTTTGAGGGTGCCTTGGAAGCATATCCTCTGGTCCCTGCGTGTCCTTTGCCCTGGGCTGTGTTGGGAGTATAGCAGTTGTTCTGGTAAACGTACATCAGACATGCGCTCACAATGCCCTGTCCACCACAACTGATGTTGACACTAGTATGCTTGAGAGAAGCAGTCCTCCTCAGTGGCTGTGCCCAAACAATTGCGGGGTGTGTTTGTAGCAGCACAAATTGTAGTGGCACAAATCTGTGACACGGTGTGCCTCAGCATTGGGGCTCCATAGTGCATAGAGATGGGACAGAAGGCAGTCGTGGGCTTCCTGCTCTCCCATCTCCATGTTTGTCTCTGCAAATGGCACTTTGGCATGATTTGCACTGCCTTTTTTCTGGTGGTTTTTTGTTTGTTTGTTTGTTTTTTTACAGGCAAATGCCTGTATAAAAATGTTATACCCATGCTGCAAATTAGCAACACAGGGCACGGTTTAACAAGCAGCGCATGAGTTTTGTGGTGCTGCAAAGAGGCATGCATGTCTGGATCCGGCCCTTATGATACATGACAGCATGATCATTGGCATACTGAAGTTTCACGATCAAGGCCGAAGTAACTTTAGTTTTGGCATGGAGGTGGAAAAGATTGAAAAGGTACCATCCATCCTGTACTCAGATGGTCAAGAATGAACATTTTGATGACCACAAGAAAGATGGACAACAAAATTGGTGAGACCATGAAGCCCTGCTTGACACCAGTTTGAATGGCAAAGGGTTCTGTAGCAGAGCTACTACACAGGATGGAGGCAGTCATCTGGTCATGAATGAGTCTGAGGATGTTCATACATTTCACTGGGCAGCCAAGCTTTGATAAGACCTTCTGTAAAGCTTCACAGTTAACAAAGTCAAAGGCATTGGTCAAACCAATAAAGGCCACATACAGTTCCTGGTATAATTCTCAGCATTTTTCCTAGATCTACTAGTCCACAAAAATGTCCATCAGTGGTGATGCGTAGGGGGTGAGCAGGGTGCACATGCACCCCCTGAGAGTGCTGGTGCACCCCCTGTCAAGCCATGCTCCCCACTCAGGTGATGGGCAGGGGTGGGGAGGGGCACTTAGCAGGAGACTCCTGGCAGGGGCAGGGGACAGGGGACAGCGGGCAGGGACCATGGAGCCCAGTTTACATGCCCCTCCTGCTGTAATTCATTAGGAAAGACATTACTGAGGGTAGACTGGAATTTGCCTCTCCCTGCTGGAATCTGCAGGGAATGACACATGGGACTTAACTCACTTGAAAGCATGTGGCGTGCAAGCATAAATGTGCTGCACCATATGGAGGCAGTCATCTGGTCATGAATGAGTCTGAGGATGTTCATACATTTCACCGGGCAGCCAAGCTTTGATAAGACCTTCTATAAAGCTTCACAGTTAACAAAGTCAAAGGCACTGGTCAAACCAATAAAGGCCACATACAGTTCCTGGTATAATTCTCAGCATTTTTCCTAGATCTACTAGTCCACAAAAATGTCCATCAGTGGTGATGCGTAGGGGGTGAGCAGGGGTGCACATGCACCCCCTGTCAAGCCATACTCCCCACTCAGGTGATGGGCGGGGGTGGGGAGGGGCACTTAGCAGGAGACTCCGGGCAGGGGCAGGGGACAGGGAACAGGGGGTAGGGACCGTGGAGCCCAGTTTACATGCCCCTCCTGCTGTAATTCATTAGGAAAGACATTACTGAGGGTAGATTGGAATTTGCCTCTCCCTGCTGGAATCTGCAGGGCATGACACATGGGACTTAACTCACTTGAAAGCATGTGGCATGCAAGCACAAATGTGCTGCACCACAATAACACAGGTTAAAATTTTTAAGGCACAGAAAATTAACAAGGATCAAGCACCGTGGCATGTACAAATATCCACAGTGATCACAAACTGGGAGGGAAGAGACCAAAGGTCAAGGCTGGGCAAAGGTAGAGGTATAGAAAACAAATCATGGGACAGACAAGGAGCACTAGAGCTAGACGATCTGCGTAGGTCCATTCCGACTCTACCAACTATGAAACTGTGAAACTAGACAGAGAAGAAGCTATGGTAACCTGCAGCCAATCCCATCCAAGCTATCAGAGTCAGCTGGACCTTGTCTAAGCAGCAAGTAGACTCCTAACACAAGCTCACAATATTTCAAAAGGGGGATAGGGTGGGAGCCTTTGAAATGACATCTTTTGAGCACACTTGGATAAGAGAGAAGTGTTTATAACAGAAGCTAGATCATTTCAAGCTTTTTTACATTGGGCAGCACCAGAGTATCTGGGAGTATAGGGAGAAAGAGTTTGAATATAGGGTGTAAATAGTCACAGTTCACATTACTGAGCACGTGCAGGAAGTGCTGCCATATAAAGCTTCCCAAAAAAGTAACCTTCTGACCTGCTAGCCCAATTTCCAGCCTAGGCATGCGCAGTGGTGAAAGTGTTTGTGACAGAGAAGTTGTGCGTCTGTGCCAAGGGAAAGGTGAGCGGCAGAGTGTGATTGACAGATGAATGTTTCGTGTGAGAAAGGGATACAGTGAATGACAGGACCTTTACCTCTGAGGATTGGTCGGTGAAAGTGGTGTGACTGAGATGCACAAAAGGCCCAAATTCTGGAACTGGCTCTGTGATTTTTGTGTGTTTTTGTGTGTGCATGGAGTTGGGATCTGCCTGGTGTGTGTCGTGTCTGTGTGATCAGCTTTGTGTGGAGTATGTGATCCGTGTGAGCGAAACTGCATGTGAAGGAGTTTGTGAAGAGTGTATTTGTGTAAGATTTGTGTTTGACTGTGCTGGAGGCTCAGAGAGACTATGGTGCAAAAGCC
>NW_005843664.1:12389-12926 GCF_000455745.1 Alligator sinensis | reverse complement strand
TGTTAATTAGTTTGTTCAATAAATCCTGTTTGTACTTCTAACTTTCACTTTGACTTCCTGTGTGTGTAAATCCTATACCTAACAATCAACTTGGTAAAACCCAGGGCTGGCATCCACCTCTTTGTAGTGAGGGTGAGCCAGGCACTAGCTTAACCCTGACTGTCTACCACCTAATGTGTCCTTTCCCAAAATTATTTCTCCCCACTACAGGAGTGCAGATACTCATACTCTTTCTTTAGGTGAAGATCTACGCAAAAGGATGGGTGTACTCGGTCACACACATGGACACCAGCAGATGCAGGCCAATCATCATGCGAAGGAAGACAAGCTCCTCATGTCTCCCCAGCCAGAATCCCTTCTCCTGTATTTAATGTCTGGCTGTGACATTGCTGCTTGTAATCTGTGCTCTCTGGGCATTGCATAAACAGTTGCAGGAATCAAGAAGAACAGTTAATGTCATGAGAAGCTGTATATTTTGCAGTTCAGCCCACGGCCTGCACCCGTCATGGAGCACGTAACTCTTGAAGGAGAAGCAGG
>NW_005843664.1:0-12020 GCF_000455745.1 Alligator sinensis | reverse complement strand
CCCTTAGTTTGGTTGGCCTATCAAGATGGTGCTTTTCTGCAGCCAAGGGCACACAAAGAAGTGATGGGGCCAGAAACACGTCTGGCCATGTCTGCCCTCCCAGCCTGAATAACCAGGTGCCCATTCAGAGGGGTTTTGATGAGGTTAACATATGTGTTGTAAACTAAAAGCAAGGCTCTGACTCATACCTTTACCACCGTAGTGAGACCCCTTGTCTGGTCTGAAGGGGGATGTTTTATTTTGGAGACTTTAAGACTCACTCAAAACCTATTTCTAGTTTTGCTATGCAACCGTGGGAACTCCAAACTTAATTTAAAAAACAACACTGAAGGCTGAAATTCTCATGAGTACACATGATTCAAAGATCTGGGCTTGAAAAATACCAGCTACCATGATACTTAAGATTTCATCGTGAATTAGCTGCACTTTTAGTTAAGAAACTACATAATAACTAAACCCACAATTCTGCTTTCACTGCAAAAACATCACTAAGTGAGGAATATGGGTGTATTTTCTACGGCACTGAAAACTAAGCCAGCAATCAAAAATCCCTATAATGATACAATACTGAGTTTTCTTAGTTATGTCCTCTAAAAATCAAGAAAAATAAAGGTATTAAATACAGTTAAATACACAGTACTGGGAAGAACATATTCAAGACAAATCTATATGGAAATATGGCTGTCATTTAGTTAAGTATTCATCTACTGTCATGAGGTAAACTTCTAAATTAGATTAACAGAAAGATAGACCCATTCTGCATGAACATATCTCCAAGTGGAGTTAAACAAATACAATGTTTCTTGCATATAACAAAAAATATTTTCCAAAAACCAGCTCCTGGAAATTGGAGAGTGAGAAATACAGTTAAAAGCAGTTTACTGGAGGAACTGAATATAACGTCTGCCTATGAAGCCTCCATAGGCTTGACTTAGTTTGACCTTGTAATTGCTGCTACTCAGTGGGCCTGTCTACACGTGCAATTAATTCAAAGCAATAAACTCCTGAACATATCAGTTTATTGCTCCATGGCATACCATTTACCCATGCACCTGAGACCACAGAACATTGAGCCAGGTCAGAGCAGCCCTGGCTGGCAGGGCACCCAGGGTGATCAGTCTGCCAGCCCAGAGCTGCTCCAACCATGCTCAAAGGCTGGGGTACAAGAGTGGTCCAGTGTGGGGCTAGCCAGGGGGCAGCCCTCTCACTGAACCATCATCATGCCCCAGGCAGCCATGCCAGCATCTAGATGTATAGTGTTGCAGAGTAAAACACTTCTGCAGCATGATAGTACTACTCTGCTGCAAAGTTTATCAGTTTACTACAGCCTAATAGGGCCGCACATGTAGGGGCTGAGACATTTACTTCAGAGCTAATTAGTCATCTCCACAGTAAATATTGCATTTAGACATGCCCAGTTACTTACAAAGAAAGACCTTTTTTCTTCATTTTCCCTTTAAGAAAATATGATAGCTCTGCAGTAATATAAAGCATAGCCCATAAGCACCACCAGTGTTGATTTTCCAAGCAGACAAAACAAAATTAAATGGTAATATGATGTACTTAGAATCAGTGATTAAAGCTGTTACACAGAGCAGTCAGCCAATGCTGTAAAATCATGGTCATAGTCTCTGCCACAGCAAGGGAGACATATTATTTCTACTGTGCCCTGCATTCTTCCTCTAGCACAGGCTCAGGCCATTGTTAGTGACGTAAGGATTCATCCTGCCTAAACAGCACAACCTGGTTGCTTTTAAATATATTTTTTTTGCTGATAAAAATGAAAACATACTTCTCTGTTTGGAACTCCTCACCAGTCACCCATAGCCATCTGCCCTTCTCCTTAGGCAGTCCAAGCCAGTGGTAGTCTCTTTTTATTTTCAACTTGATTGTTAAAAAATTCTGGACAAAGAGAACAGAAACCCAGTATTATTTGCATGTATGGCATTACTCAAACACAAAAATGTGGCAAAGGCAGTAATACAGAAAGGGGGTGTCAGTGAAATAGGGGGTTAAGAAGGAAGTGGCAAAAGGAGGGGAAAGCTGGTGGTATGGGTAGCTGTGAAACTGTGATGCTTTGGTCTTCTGACTGCTGCTCCTTTACAGCTCTATACCTTCCTACCTCCATGAAGGGAAAGCTTCTGTCTTGTTATGATATAAGGAGAAGAGAAAAATGGGGCCTGCTCTACCCTAGAAATGTTACTTTCCTTCTTATGTATTGCTCTTTGTCTTTGTAAAATAACAGTTACTCCAAAGTGGAGTAGAGTGGTACTCGGGATGTGTACAAGCTATAGCACAGACAACATGCCAAGGCCTCTGTTAGGTGAGGGAAGATTGGACTGGACAGAGAGAGATGAGATACTTCTCCCAGTAAAGAAATGGGAACTGGGTCCTCAGCTTCCACCTGTTTTTCATCTCCAAACAAAAATGGCACCTCTGTCACAGGAGGGTCCCTCACCATGTGCTGATTCTGCACTGACCCCGAGGGAGATCACTTGTGAACCACCAGCACCAGCCCCTCATCTAGGCACCAGCCTGCCTGACACAAGTCTGGTCCCTGGTGCTGCTGGGTCTGAGCTGCCCCATATGCTGCCAAAGTGGTATCATGCACAGGGCCTGCGACACAAGTTGCACATGATGCCCGCTGCAGTATAGGTGCAATGTGTGGCACCCATGCTAGGACCCACTGTGCTTGCAGCACCCACTCAACCTGTCTGGGATTTGTGCCACACATGGTTCTCCCCTGCCTAGTCTAGGACTCTGCTATATATGGCATGCATCCCAAATAGGTGGGGGCAAGGGAAGAGGGAAGCGCATCACATGCGGTCATAGGCAGATTAATGCCCAGGCCTAGTGGGCAGTGGCCCAGGGCCCTTCAGAAAATGTCCCCGGGAATGAGAGGCAGGCAGCCCTTGCATGCACATGTAAATATGAAGGCTGGTCGCAGGCATGCTGGTGGCCAGGAGCCTGGCAGAGAGCAGGGAGCAGCTGCACAGCCCAGCAGAGAGGAATTATCTGTGCACAGTAGTAAGTTTGTAGAAGGTGCGGGGAAAATCAAAGCCCCCACTGTGAGGGCGGGGGCTGGGGCCATGGCACTGCCCAGCCCCAGCCCCAGCCAAGGCAGTGCATGCCTGGGGCAGGGATCAGAAATGAGGTGCCAGCGGGCAGGTTGTCCAGGGGGCCAGGGAGTGGGAGGAGGGGCAGCTCCCTGTTGTTGCGTGCACCCCAGATTTGTGCATGGGGCAGAGGCAGGCATCACACTATTTGCTCAGGTCTGTCTGCCTGCTGCCTTTGCCGGGGCCCTGAGTCCCCTCCCTGTCCCACCAGGCAGAGCACAGACCCTGAGGCAAAAGCAACAGCAGAGAGACCCAAGCAAAATACTAGTCCAAGCAGTTGGGCAAATTATTTCAAAAGCTCCGTGTTTGAAGCTAAGCTCCTAAGTGAATGGGGTGCTTTGCATACTTGAAAAATCTTCAGGCTACTTACCTAGATACCCAAAGCCTTTAAAGCTTTTTAAAAACAGAGCCCTAAATTTAGGCTTTAAAGGCCATTTGCTGTAACTACCCAGTCCTTTCTGCCCCTGTGCCATGCCTCTCCCTCACCCTGTGTCTACCTGCCCGTTTGGACTGCAGGCTTCTGGAGCACGGACTGCGCACTGCTCCATGTCTGGACAGGACTTCAGTCAATGGGCCCCGTTCTTACTTGTCCCTGAGGCACTTCTGTAATAAACAGAATAAGTTTTTACCTGGGTATTTGGCTAACATGAAGGTGCTTCTGCAGGTGAAAATGTTAGGGGATGAGCCAGGGTCTCTCAGGACACTGAAGGACTCCTTTGCTTTCACAAAAGTGCACTTCTGAGCTCACCCCGCTGCAGGTACCCCTTCGGCTTCCCCTCACCTTCTCTTCACTGCTGAGCACAGCCAGTCTGGACGTCTGCAAGCTGCGGTACTCTGCACTGTCATTCCAGGTCCTCTTCTCCTCAGAGAAGTAGTAGCATTTCCCCCAGTGCAGCACCCAGTGCGGTGGGCAGTATTCACACTGGGCCTGTTCTACAGGGGGTAGAGAGAAAAGACTTCAACAACAGTGACAGAGTATTTCCTGGCAACACTTTCCCATCCTCCCATAGTGTCCTTTGCTCAACCTCCAAACTTTACTACATTCTTTCCTGCCTAGTAATAACGGACTGGAAGTGCAGTGGGGATCCAGTCCCTCCTGCGTGCCATCTTAGCATAACAGCAATAACAAAGTTGTGTGTGATGTAGGAAGCTGTTACCTGCATTCTTGGCCTCAGTGTTTCCACAAAGGGTCTCTCTCAGTTTGGAAAGCACCAATGAGGCATTTACATACATCTCCTTATATGTGTCCTGGGCATTACCAGGAGAGCTGCGGCATGAACCTTTGAAAATTTGAAAGGCAGAGGATCATGATCATCTACGTGTCATATATTCAGATACTGCATTTAAATATAATAGGGTGTAGGTTGTAGCCATGTTGGTCTAAGGACATAGACAGACAAGGTTCTTTGGGTGAATCTGATATCTTTTGTTAGAGCAACTTAAATAGTTGGAGAAAAAAATATTTAAGCAAGCTTTCAGGTTTAAAAACCCTTCGTCAGGCTGAGGAAGTTTCTGCAGTTGGTGTGTGCTCTTCCTGGATGGGATGCAAAGTAAGGAAGCCAGAGGCTGGGCTGGTACGCATACAAGATAGGCAGTCAGTGAAGATGTAAATTGAGGAGAACCCTGGCAGACCTAACATATCCAACCCTGGGACCCTAACTGAGCAAATATCAGGTTTCATTGAATCAATCCTAAAACTGCTTGTCACCCAAAGAGCAAGTTTTGTCCAAGACACTACAGACTTCTACGGAAACTTAAAAACATAGACCACCTTCCCAGCAACACCCTCCTAGCCACCATGGATGTTACCAGCGTATATACCAATATCACACACCAGGATGGCATCCAAGCCTGCCTTACATATCTACAAGAGCAAGATTACAACTCGGAGTACAGACCCAAAGATATTACTGACCTTATACACTTCATCTTCACACAGAACAATTTCACTTTTAATAACCAACACTTCCTTCAGACCACGGGCACAGTTATGGGCACCAACATGGCCCCACTATATACCAACCTTTTTATGAGCCACCTGGAAGAAGAATTCCTCAAGGGCTGCAGAATCAAAACTTTGTTCTACTTAAGATATATCGATGACATCTTCATTTGGACTGAAAACCTGCAATCTCTGATTCAGTTCCATCAGCAATTCCACAATCACCATCCCTCTATCTGACTAACTCTTGAATACTCCCGTACCAACATCTCCTTTTTAGACACGATGATCAGTATCCATAATGGTAAAATGCAGACCTCGTTTTACAAGAAACCCACAGACCAACATACATATCTGCACAGAACCAGCAATCACCGTAAGCACACCAAAAAAGCTGTGATATACAGGCAAGCCCTCAGATACCACTGAATTTGCACTGAAGAGAACACCTGGCCTCGCCACCTCACCAATCTTAAAAAGGCTTTCACCCAGCAAGGACACTCCTTCAGAGAGGTAGATCGCATGTTTGGAAGAGCCACCCAGATACCATGTGAAGAACTGCTGCAGTACAGAAGAAACCCCCCCACGAATTGCACACCGCTGGTTGTGACGTATCACCCCTCCCTCGAACCCATATGGAAAATTGTCAAACAATTGCAACCCATGCTAGACAGAGACTCTGTTCTTAAAGAGACCTTCCCAGATCCACCCATCCTAGCCTTTAAACAAGCACCAAACCTTACTAACCTCATCACCAGAAGCGAACTTCCTCAGGCCCAGAACACAAAAATGCAAAACCTGCCAACACATCTCCACCACCCCCACTATCACTACACCCCACAACAGAGACATCAGCATCCCTGGATTACAGCTGCACCTCCAGAAATGTAATATATCTCATCCAATGCACCAAATGCCCTGATGGAAAATACATAGAAGAGACCAAACAACAACTGCGCACCAGAATGAACGCACACCAGAAATCTATCAAAGACAGAAATACCCAATTACCAGTGGGAGCACATTCCTCACATGGAAACCACTCTCTCTCTAGTCTCTCAGTCCTGATCCTCAAAGGAAACTTACAAAACACTTCCCAGAGACGAGCCTATGAACTCCACTTCGTCAACCTCCTGGATACTATAAATCGTGGACTAAATATAGAAGTAGTATACAGGCTCACCTCCCTTCAATGCAAATGTGACAGGTGGGTGGGATTGGAAGTCCCGCCCATTTAGCCTCAACCCCTTTCCCCTTGTATGGTGTGTGGCATCACCAGCCCCGCCCCCTGACCCCAGTCATGTGGTGCATGACGTCACCAGCCCTATCAAAGACAGAAATACCCAATTACCAGTGGGAGCACATTCCTCACATGGAAACCACTCTCTCTCTAGTCTCTCAGTCCTGATCCTCAAAGGAAACTTACAAAACACTTCCCAGAGATGAGCCTATGAACTCCACTTCGTCAACCTCCTGGATACTATAAATCATGGACTAAATATAGAAGTAGTATACAGGCTCACCTCCCTCCAATGCAAATGTGACAGGTGGGTGGGATCGGAAGTCCCACCCATTTAGCCTCAACCCCTTTCCCCTTGTAATGTGCGTGGCATCACCAGCCCTGCCCCCTGACCCCAGTCACATGGTGCATGACATCACCAGCCCTGCCCCGACCCCAGTCACATGGTGTGTGACATCAGCAACTCCACCCCCACCCCAGTCACATGGTGTGTGACATCAGCAACTCTGCCCCCACTCCCAGTCATGTGGTGTGTGACATCAGAAACTCCACCCCCACCCTCGGTCACATGGTGTGTGAAACCAACACCACATGGTCCATGACATCAGAAGGACAGCCCATGCAGACCCCACAAAGCCCAACCTCTCATGATGCAAGAACTGCCCTAGATCATGTGGTGCATTTATGTATTATCAGGTCCCAGACTGCTCCAGCCCCCGCCGGAGCACAGGTGTGGCCTATGAGGTGGCAGGGTGGTGGTGTGACCCCTCTAACAACCCACCCCACCACCCCGAACCAATTGGTGGGGGTTTCAGAGGCCTCAGACCTCCCAAGAATGATGCTGAACCAATTGGAATGAGTAGAGGGGGTGGGATTTAGGCTGCAAGCCCCACCAGATCTATCTGCTTTCCCAAACAACCTCTCTGTTTATCTGAGACCGTGCTAAAGCAAGTAGGGGCAGATACGGATTCTTTCGCTATGCCTGTAGGCCCACTCACTACAACCCCAAGATGGCCTCATAGAAAGTGTTATCATAGAAACAGTATTGAGGAGGAGATCCGGCTCCTAGCCCAAAGACTATTCTAGATGCCTGACCCTGTTTGGGAAGACCCAAAAAACAGGCAAATGGAGGAGGCCCAGGCCCCTGAGGCAGGTGTTGAGAATTTGGAAGATGATATCTTTGTGCCAGAGCCTGCATGCGAAGTAGAGGTCATCACAGAGGAGAGACTAGTAAGAGACTTGGAGCATGGTTGTGGGGGCACTTGCGTTTTGAGGATAGTGGTATGGGTTCACTTCATGGCACGTATGTGTTTGGAAGTAGCTAAGGACTGATTAAACAGCAGCTAACTAAGTCCTTTATTTGAACTGCTCTGCAGTTAGATGAAGCCTTTTTAATGATTCCAGAAAACCTACTCACTCATACACAAGAAGGAAGTGTATGCTTCTGCAGAGAACAAAGACCGGATGAGGCTGAAGAGTTCAGAAGACAACTTGGCATTGAATCAACAGATGCCGTTACAAATTGCGAACGTCAAGTCTTCATGAAGTCTCTTGTTCACATTTCCTTTTATGACATAATGAAATACTGCTTGAGGAAGAGACTTTTTGACTTATGCTGGGGGCGCACATTTGACTAGGGGGTCAAGAAGCCCACGAATGTGTTATTTGGTTAGATGAAGACATAAATCAAATAATTCAGGAACTTTGCCAGCAAATATGTCTTGATAGCATTTTCAATGCTATTATAGCCATTGGGTTTGTTAGGAATATTCTCAGAATTACTGAGAAACATTTAATTCAGGTTAGAGAGCTTCTAAATGCTGTGTATTCTGCAGAAGATCCTAATGCTGCCCTTTCTGATTTGATCACTGAGGAAGATAAAACACTCATACCCCATATCGAATGCCTAATTGGTACTAGAGATTATAAAACCCTGATTAAGAGAAGGGTTTAGCAAAAACAGTTTGAAATGCTGGGGCTTATATCTTTTGTTGATCTTGGTGGGAGGCTGGGGGATGTGAGGTTGTAAAGCACATCAACAGTTTGCTACATCTAATGTAGATGAGCATTTGCTTTAGTGTCTTGGATCTCTAATCACATACATATAGGGTTTTTTGTAAAGATACAACCAATGAGACTTAATGGTCACTAGAAATGATTAAAAAAACCCTTCTTAGGAGAATGGGTAACAAAATAAACTAGTAAATATTGTAAAAGTTATTGATGGAAACAAAGACTGAATTTAAAAATATATATTCTCACAGCTTTTGTATGGTATGGGGGTGGTGGGGTGTGTGTATGTTATAAAGATAAACTGTTAGGTTTGACCTAGAAACCACTACACATAGCGCAAATGCTTATGAAGGTCCAATACTCCTGTATAAAAGATGCTCATAATTAAGACTCTGTGTGCTTGTTACGTGAAATTATTCCGCTTGCACCTTGTATTGCTAGCAATAAATCTTTATACTTTCACCCCTGGTATCTTTATTGGCTTTTGCATACTGGGCACGATCCCAGACTTGAGCTGGGGCTCAACAGTTTTTGGCACCCCAGTTTTTGGTTCAACAAAACCAGACCACAAAAAAAGAAAAAAACAAAAAAAAAGATGTGTTCAGAGCTCTTCCTAGTTTAAGACTAAAGGAGTTACCTTTTACCAAAAGGCCTGCTGTAAAGATACGGCCAACAAGGTTTAATGGTCACAGGAAAAGATAAAAAAAACACTTCTTAGAATAAAGTTTAACAAAATAAATCAGTAAATATTATAAAAGTTTTTGATGGAAATAAAGACTGAATTTAAATATATATATTCCCACAGACTGTGTGTGGTATGGGGTGGTGGGTGTGCGTCATAAAGATAAACCAGATAAAAAAACAAAACAAACAAACAAACAAAAAAAGCTGACCTGTGTGTCCAGATCTTCACATATTTTAAAACTAAAGGGGTGGAGGTGTCTTTTAGTGGTGACTATTTTAAAACAGTTATATTTTACTTTATACATACACTATTTTCCTTAATCTATTATTTATTTATTTTAATACAGAGGACTTAATTATTGTATCATTTCATTTATATTACAGAGATCTTATCAAATGGGGAAGCCCCATGCAATTTTACCACAGCAAGGTAAAAATTATTTTAAAATGGTGGGGTATTTGTGGCTGTGTTAATATAATCACACTAAGTTGTAACAACTATTTGTAACAGTCTGTTTTCAAGCAGAACATCTTCTGCTAAAATAGAAAAGCAGAACAAGCACATACGGTCATGTTTTTATCCAGTAGTAAAAGGTAATTTTTCTGAAATCAGCCTCTGAAACTTTGTGTGTTTCTTGTGGGAGGAGAAGCTGTGTGTATGGGTTAAGCAAATTTTAAATGTGTAGTGTGTGAGGAAAGTGAATTCTCAATGCTGAGATGTAAATTTTACATTTCCTAAGTGATCACAAGCACCACTCACGAAAAAGAGCGGGGACCTGGGCAGAGACTTCTAAAAGCACAAGTGAAAAACCCCAGAAATGCTCAGCCTGCAGATCATAACACCCAAGGATCAGAAGACCACCGGGACAGAACAGAAGTGTATGGTTCTTCAGAAGAAAACAAGCCACAGACCTCTGAGAAAACCATATGTAAAAAGACAGGGATTCACACCCCCACAACAGGTGATCTGGACCCCGTGAATAAGAAACCCAGGACAGACTGCTCACACAATTTAGAGAAACAGGAGAGTCTTTCTCCTTTTTTGAAAGATCATGATTATTGTGAAAAAAAAAAGAGGGTGGGTTTTCAGGGTGAGTGAAATCACCTTGTCTTAAGAGTGTGCAGAGAACTTCGAAAGATCATGATTATTCTGAAAAAGAGCGGGTAAGTTTTCAGGGTGGGAATAAGCAACTTGTCTTGAAAGATCATGATTATTGTGAAAAAAGAGGGGGTTTGGGGTGATCCTGGCAGACGTATACATCTCAAGAAGAGTGTGCAGAGCGCTTTGAAAGATCATGATTACTACCAGAGCAAAAGGGTAAATTTTACTCAGAGAGGAGGTAGTCTGTGTAATTGGGACAGCAGTCATGGCCTGTATCATAAGAGGGGTAGTCATGGTAAACACAGGGGTAAGAATGGGTGGCGAACCAGCAAGTGGCTCATGGGGCAAAAAGTAAGGGCCTGGTTAAAGAGAAGCGTGGGGAAGGCTGAACACCATTTAAGGAAAAAAAAAAAGAAAAAGAGAGACCCCCTAGGGATCCCTCAAACACTTCTCCTCCTTCCAGTCCTGACCCTTCACCAGGACCCCCGGAGCCAGAGAGAGGGGAGATGGTGACTATGATTTAGGAAGCCCCTTAGAGGGTCCCTCAAATGCACCCCAGCCTCCCAGACTTCACCTTTCACCAGGACCCACAGAGCCAGAGAGGGAAGACGGTGACTATGTTTTAGGAAGCCATTTAGAGGGCCCCTCAAATGTTCCCAGGCCACCCAGGCCTCCCCCACCACCAAGACCTGAAGGGTCAGAGGGTTGGGATAACCAATCTGGTGTGGAAGACAGTTTAGAGGACCCCTCAAGCTCACCCTGGTCTCCTGAGTCAGCAGAGGATGTTTTACTGGACGTACATATGGTGCGGGTGAGAAGGCAAGAGTGGTCTGTAGCCAGGTTTGGAGGCACGAGGTGCACTGAGAAGTTCTGTTTTGTGAATCTGGAGCGTGTGCCATTACACGTGGCATATGAAGCCATAAGCCAAGGGGTAGAAGAAATTTTAGCAGAACTCCACCAGACATTCACAGGCAATGCCCAGTTATGTATTCAGGCAGATAGCATGGCAAACTGTTTATACTCTCGAGCTATTGATTTAAACAAGATGGCCCCAGAACTGTTTTTAGAGTGGTTCATTAATCTGCTACAAAGTGAAAGAGAAATATTGCTCGATTCAACATTTCGGCTGGTTGTGGTCATTGTAAGAGGCCGGGGAGGTGGAAGCCGTAGAGTTATAAACTCTATTCCCTATTCCCAGATCATTGCTAAAAAGAGGAAGTATTTAATTGGCTTGAATACCTATGACACTAGCCTGTGCTTTGCAGGCAGTCTATTGGCTGTTACAAAACATAGAGGGGCCAGAGATGTCGAACTGCTAGATGGTGCCACAGAACTGCATAGGAAATTAGGCCTGTCTATATATCAAAAGGTTATGCTCCATCAAGTACCTTTGTTTGAAGACCTTGAACAGGTTAACATTCACATAGTGATGCATAAGGAAAAAAATTGGGTGGAGTTTATTTAAAACACAGGACACACCCAGATACCCCAACACCTGTTTTCTTCTGGTGCATGGTAAACATTATTATGGTATTTTGGATGTGAAAAAGGTGTTTGGCATGAAAAATTATTGCGATCTTTGTCAGACATTGTACAGCCATAGGCACACTTTCAGTATTTTATATAAAAATGTACAAAGTAAAAAAGTAACCTAATCTTTGTAAAACATGTTAAAAATTAAATTTAACATCAAAGAGCAGCAATTAAATTTGCTGGTGCATACATGGCATCTAATTTTGCATTTTATGTCCAAAGTTTAATAAAACAAAAAAAAAACTCTGTGCGATAAGAGTAAATCTTACATGGACAAAAAGCACGAGTGCAAGGGGAGGCAGTGCAAACAGTGTTATGGGAAAATTGCGGATGTAAACAACCACTGGTGCTTTATGCATTAGATTAAAGAACCTGAAGAAGGCGAGGGGT
>NW_005843663.1:68802-69583 GCF_000455745.1 Alligator sinensis | reverse complement strand
CCTCACTACGCCCGTCCACCTGCCAGACTCCGCGTGTCTCCCCGGGGGCGCCTAAGCCCTGGCAGACCCCCTTTCAAGCCCCACCGCAGAGTCCGGGGGTAACGTGTGCTGCCACCACCCCGAGAGGGGACCTTCTAGGTTCTGTGTCCTTGGGGAAATACTGGCCTAATAGTCCTACGGGTACTCGACCCAATCTGGTAGGATTTGTGGCTTCTTCTTCTCAGCTCCCAGTGTAAGAAAAGAAACCATCTCCCTGGCGAGCTTCCATCTTAATTGGGGTGGGGTGGGGGTATAGTAGAAATATCATCCTGCACATGACTCTCTTCAGAGACACTCTGAGACAGTGGCATCCCCTGCAGCCACACGCACAGCCTGGATTTCACACATGGACACTGCTGCCTCACTCTGTACAAGATGCAGTCCCAGACTGCACACACCACACAGACCGGACACAGGGCATCATGGCAAGATGCCTGGATGCAGCACCATGGGGAAGCACAGGAAAGCTCACAGCAGGACAGGGCTGCAGCTCTGAAGCTCCAGGCCCTTACTCACTGCCCCTGGGAGTTGGGCCTAAAGCCTCCTAAAGGGGCTCTGGCAACAAGACCCAGGCACCAGACTTGTAAGAAAAGTAGGCTCAGTGCCTGCCCTCTTCTCCTCCCCCAACCAAAATGGTGCTGACTCCTTAAACCTACAAAGGAAGGGCACTGTCAGGATAAATGTATCATCCCCAGTACACCAGTGTATTTATGATAGACCTCAAAGTCTGCTTCCTCCACAG
>NW_005843663.1:65721-68792 GCF_000455745.1 Alligator sinensis | reverse complement strand
CCTGCTGACAGACCAAAGGGATATTAATGGTGTTTTCATGGTATGGACACATGGGAAGCAGGGCTGTGTGAAGCTTCGGTAGCTGATTTGATTCAGAGGACATCTGGGGATGAATCTCCGAATCCATATCAAACCAGGAGACCAAGTAAAAGGTCTGAATTGATTTGAAGCATCTGAATCAAATCTGGAAAAAGCTTCAGGAAAAAGATTTAGCCAATTCAGAGATTTGGCCAAGTCAGCGATTTGGCTATAGACTAAACAGCTTCAGCTGGTAAATCTGTTGGGGTTGGGAGAGGGCGGAGGGAAGGGGTGTGATGGAGGACAGGATTGGGGCTGAGGCTGGGACAAACTGCTCAGCCAGGGCAGTGGGGCACGTTACTCAGGGAGGGGGACTGGGTGGCATGGGATGCAATGACAGCAGTGCTAGGAGCGGGGGCTCTGCCCTGCTGTTGCTTGCTGTCACTTTATTTTTATAAATATATATATATTTAAAAATAGGGCCCTTGTTAACCTTCCTGCACTCTGGTTTTCCCCTACTCTACCCCAGCCTGGCCTGGATGGGACAGGTTTCCCTTTACCAGCTGTTCCACAGCATCTTCCCGGCGAGAAGTCCCCATCCCTCAGCCCTGCCCAGCACAGACACAGCACAGTGATGCTGAAGGAAACTGCCAGGGGATTACCATTGAGCAAAACGGTCTGGCTGAGGTCACCGTTTGATACACAAACGCATCACTGTGAGTGACTAGCTCTCTAGAAACACTTACAAGTATCATCCAGAAGATGGTAGAGATCTGGCTTGGAGATCTGCAGAGAGAGCGTTTCCGTTGGATCAGACTCTCTCCCTGTGTCCTGGTGTTTGTGCCATGCTGGTAAATGGCTTCTCCCCGCTTCTCCTTGGACCAGGACCTTATATCGCCTTTCTGACCTCAGCAGCCCAGTCCAACAGAAGCCAGCAGTGTTGGCAACTAGCCAACCAAATTAAAAAGCATCACTGGTTACCTGGGCAGGTGAGCAGGGGCTTTTACCTCCCCGACTCAGGTGACCAGAGGGACCAGGCTTTTCTCATGTAGGCAGGGAGGAAAATCCCCCTCCTTTAAGAATTCAACCCCAGTGTCCCAAGCTGACCGGGACAGGTTTCTGGAGAGAGACACAGATGGTGGCATTTCTGCTTCCATCTCATTTGGGGTGGGGTGGGGGTGTCATAGAAATATAATCCTGCACATGACTCTCTTCAGAGACACACTGAGACAGTGGCATCCCCTGCAGCCACACGCACAGCCTGGATTTCGCACATGGACACTGCTGCCTCACTCTGTACAAGATGCAGTCCCAGACTGCACACACCACACAGACCGGACACAGGGCATCATGGCAAGATGCCTGGATGCAGCACCATGGGGAAGCACAGGAAAGCTCACAGCAGGACAGGGCTGCAGCTCTGAAGCTCCAGGCCCTTACTCACTGCCCCTGGGAGTTGGGCCTAAAGCCTCCTAAAGGGGCTCTGGCAACAAGACCCAGGCACCAGATTTGTAATAAAAGTAGGCTCAGTGCCCACCCTTTAAAAATTAAAGGCCCTTGTTAACCTTCCTGGCCTCTGGTTTTCCCCTATCCTACCCCAGCCTGGCCTGGCCGGGACAGGCTTCCCCTTACCAGCTGTTCCACAGCATCTTCCCGGCGAGAAGTCCCCACCCCTCAGCCCTGGCCAGCACAGACACAGCACAGTGATGCTGAAGGAAACTACCAGGACCAGCACAAGCCACTTTCTCGCCTGGGAGTGAGACCCCATCTCTGAGCCCAGGGACAGGAAGAATCTGCTTGTGCCCTGGGATGAGGGACCCCAGAGCCTGAACCAGGCTCAACTCCCAAGGGAGCAGGGGAATAGAAGTACATGGTGAGGTGCCCTCGCTGCACACAGGGACCCTCTCATGTACACATGTGCACACACACATGCACATGCTCCATACCATTCCAGCCAGGATGGGGAAGAAACACTCCCCCAGTTCTGCCTGCCAAGCCCCTGCCCTTCAGTGCCCCTTCACATCCCATGCTCCTGGCCACCGGACCCCATCATGGAGCCATCCCCAAACCCTGCTCTGCTCTCCCATGCTACCTTAAAACTGACATGAAGAGGGTCTCATTGTCTCCAGGTTCTAGCCCCTGATCTGGAAAGTGCCTCCCCATTGGAAAATCCCAGCCCTGCCGACTGGCCCAGCCACAAGGCTCCATCCCTGACTGCCCCGCTCATCCCAGCCAGTATCTCCCCCTCCTCTCCCCTCCCCTGAAGCTGTAGCTCCATCCCAGTGTATGATCCCAGGACTCACTGGCTCTCTCTGTGCTTCCCTGTGGCCTAGGGCAAAAGGAGGAACCTGCAGTCCTGGTGCAGGAAGGGTTGGAGCAGGAGTTTTCCATAGAGCAGGGGCTGCAGGCAGGGGCAGCCCTGGAGCTGCCCACACTTAAGCTGATCTCAAGACAGGGGCACCATGCTGGGGAAGCCCCTGGCCTGGGGGATGCTCAGGGCACCAAGGTATGACCCTCCTGGGGAAGGTCCCTGCATCAGATACTTGGGAAGACTGACCCACCAAGGTCAGGGGGTTTTAAGAGGAGGTTAGATGACCATCTTGCTGTGGTCGTTTGACCCCAGTACTCTTTCCTGCCATGGCAGGGGGTCGGACTAGAAGATCTGCCCAGGTCCCTTCCGACCCTAGAAACTTTGAAACTATGAAAGGGGGTCACAGGGGCCCAGGGAAGGAGGGGTAGGAGGAACCAGGACCCAGAATGAGAGAAGGGGCTGAGAGTGAGAGGCCCCTGGGGTCACATGGCACCTCCTCCAGCCCCTGGAGGCACCAGCAGAACAAACTGGAGTCCTGGAGCCAGAGCAGGGCTCAGCACAGACCTGCCCACAACAGGGCTGAAGGGTTTGCTCTGCAGCAGCCAGTTAGCAGCTGGGCCCAGGCACCATGAGGGTGAAGGATAAGGAGGGAGGGAAACTACATGTTCATGCACACAAAGACACACATGCACATATGTGCTCCTCCCCACCTGCCCCAGGCCAGGCCCTGGCACACGCCCTC
>NW_005843663.1:56923-65327 GCF_000455745.1 Alligator sinensis | reverse complement strand
TGCGGCTCAGCTCCCTGACAGCTGCAGACACTGCCAGGTATTACTGTGCCAGGGGTGGCACAGTGACACAGAGCAGGGCAGGAGCCCTACAAAAAGGGGAAATGGATTCTTAACAGGCAGCCGAGACAATTTCTGTTCTGAGAAGAGAAAGAGAGAAACACACATGAAATGCAATAACAAGAGAAAGACCAGGCCGGTGCTCCCCAGGAGCTCAGCCCCATGGGGGAGACTCATAACCAGACCCAGCCTTGGTGTGGGGCAGTCTATGCCCAGTCCAGATCCACTGCACCCCCTGCCTAGCCTGAGCCTCAACCCTTCCCATGATGAGAAGGGGCCTGAGCGCTTCCAGCCTGGCACCCCTGACACACACGGGCACCAGCAGGGACATCACACAGACACACACAAAAGAATCATTTTTGTCCTCCCCATGACAACCCAACACTGCAGGGAAGAGAGAGAGAAAGAGACAGATGAATCCAGAGCCTGGAGGGGCAGAGCGCACAGAGTAACCCCCATCCCCTCACAGGCAGCACCAGGAAGCTGACTTGTGCACTGGCCTGACCCTGCTCTACAACCCCGCTCCCCTCTCGCAGCCTAGACAGCCCCGTTCTGCACCCGCTGCACTGCCGCCTGCTCCCACAGCTGAGTGCACCCAGCCCCACAATGGGGACCCTCAGCACAGTCCTGAAGGGACTGAACTCAGAGCCTCCTCCAACCATACAGCAAGGCATTTGAAAGCATCATCCCAGGGACCTGGGCTGATTCGGCTTTGCAGAGGGTGGGTGCAGCGCATGTTGCTCTGGGCTGTGTATTGAGACTCCGGCCACTCCACCCCTTCAGAGACCCAACTGGGTGCTTTCTGGGGGACTGAGCTCACAGTCTGCCATGAAGCGCTGTGACACGTTGCCACCCAGTAGTGACCTGCACTGGGATGAAAGGACACAGACAGACCAAGGAATAATCAGTCAGGCCCTAAGGGGAAATGCTGGAGTGGACACAGAGAGGGCTCCATCCTCTACAGCAACCTAACATGGGAACCCCCCAGTAGTGCTGACTGGGGTAGGGCATTTCTTGCTTGCATCCCACATCCCTGAGCACCTCCTTCCCATCCACACTGAGCTCTGTCGGATGAGAAGCCCCCGAGGCAGCTCCAAGCCCCTGGGCCCTGCAGCAGGATGGGCTGAGCTGCACTGAGCCAGAGCCTGGCTGGGCCCAGCCCTGTGCAAATCCTTGAACTGAGCATACCACATACATACAGCCCCCCTGGGGTGTCTCATCACCAACCCCTGGATCCCAGCAGCTGAGTGAACCCCAGGTCACTGCCGCCATGCATCTGCTCCTTGTTGTCCTCTCTCTCCTGCTCTCAGGTGAGTCTCACCTCCCTTCATAACCCCTGACAGGCCCATCAGGGATGGGATGAGCCCCAGGCAAGGTGCCCCCCACCCCACATTGGGCAGTGCTGGGAGGGATATCTAATGGACCAGCAATCTCACGGGCTCACTTGCTGCATGCACCTCTTGCAAGGGGCATCTCTGAAGTGTGACTGGAGCAGCGGGGAATGGAGCTGGTGAAGCCCATGGAGTTTACCTCACTCACATGTGTTGTCTATGGTGCTGCCCTTTGGGATCATGCTTGAAGCTGGGCCCAGCAGTCTCCTGGGAAGGAGATGGAGTTTATCTCAGGGTAATGAAAACCTGTGGTACAATCCAGCCTTCAGGAACTGAATCAGCATCACCAGGGACAACTCTAAGAACCAAACGCATTTGCAACTGAACAACATGGGAGCAGCCGACACAGCCATGTACCACGGTGCCAGGCGAGCTTGGACCGCTCTGGAGTCATGGAGTCCACTGCTCTGCTCTTTTGGGACCACATGCCCTGGAGTCTGTGTCAAGGCCCAGCCACACAGGGACTCCATCAATCACAAGTGTTGGGCCAGGTCATCAGATGTCTACTTTGGACAGACATGGACAGATGGGGGTCAGCAGTGTGGAGGTTCAGGTTCTCTTCATCCCACCAACTAGCAGGTTGCATATCCCAGTGCTCATGTAGGCTCAACACCACACCAGCCTGGACCCCTCATCAGCCTCACCCTACTCCCAACTCTGATCTGGTGATGGGGAGAGAAGGAGAAAATGAACACAAGCTTTCTGCTACAAACACAGCTGTCCTGTTGTTTGCTTTCCTGCAAATCTAACCAGAGCTGAAGGCAGCAGGGATGTCTTTACACTCTGCGTCTCCAAGGACAGCAGCAGGGGAGAGATTTTCAAATACATTTAGGTGCCTACTGCCAATTCACTCCAAAGGAAGTTGAATGTCTAAAACCCTGCCAACACCTGCACCCTCCTACCCAGCAGGTCTGTTACTAGTGAAACCAATGACCCCAACTCTCTGGGAATCCCACCAGGCCTCTCCTGGCATCCATTGACCCCTCGCTTCTCTGAGGCTCTGCTCTAAGCATGCACATGCCACAATGTCAGAGGGTACAGGTGGGTCAGGACTGTGGTGTGATCTGGGCTCCTCACTGGACAAGCAGTGGGATTTCCCCCTTTCCTGGCACCCAGTGCCCATTGCAACTGGAAAAGTGAAGCCCCCAGGAAACTAGGAGAGATGAGGTGTCACTTCTCTTTAGGACTCTGAAGGGTCACTCATTACTGGCCCCACGAGTCCCACACCCTGGAAACCTTTGTCCTGTCTGGAATCAGACAAGTACCTTGGGAAGAGAGGGCCATGGCAGCTCAGGGCCCAACTAGGATGCTGGGGTGATAGATCTTTGCACATCACAACAAGCTGTCACCCCCTGCACACCAAAACCCATGAGCTACCCCCAAATTCTGCACTGGGTCCACATATACTGCAGAGACAAGTGGCTTCAGCCCTTTCTCCAAGCTCTTCTGCCCCAGTCTCTAAGTAGACAGGACCCAGGCTGACTGACTGAGGCAAGTTTATGTCTTCCTGACTCAGTGACACATAGGGAAAACAATCCTGAGGGGAGTGGAGTGCCCTGCCTGGCTTAACTGGCAGGGGAACAGTTGAGATAATCCCAAAAGAAAACTAAGGTCATGCCTCAGCATCACCAGAGTCGCCACCAGGAGCTGGGTGCAATTGCAGCTGAGCAACCTGGAGTCCAGGGATGTGGCCTGATCTCACTGTTGGATACACATGGAGGGAAATCCTGCATTAAACAAGCACTGGAACAAGCCTGGTAGAGACCTGCCTACCTGTGTGAGGGGCAGAGGCAGCAGCTGCCATCAGAGATCTTGTCTGTTCATTAGCAATGGGGTGCATCCTATAGCAAGACCCAAGCCTTTGTGCAGGCACCATCCTGTGTTTCCAAACCATTGGCCAGTAAAGCAGCATCACTGACTACAAGGATGGATTCAGCACAGTCCCCAGGTACCCTGGCTCATGCAGGAGCCCAGAGAGGGATGCTGAGCTCCCAGCCAGGCATCCCCAGCCTGTTTCTTCCTTTGTGCCCACTGCTCCGGTCAGCCCAGACTCTGAGGCAGGTTCACCTCCAGCCCCCACCCAGAAACTGTCTCACCCGCGGACCCCTGCCTGCACCAGCACACAGGTCAGCTGCAGAGAGCACGGAAATCCAGGCCAAGGCTCCCAGTGTCCCACAGCTGCTGGTTGGTGCAAAGCAAAAGGCCACTGAGTTTTCTTCTCCAACCCAGCAAATGCTGTCCTCAGGGCTGCCCTTGTTGTAAGGAGGGGTGATAGGCAAATGCAGCTCCCAGATCAGCCCTTGTTAAGGAGGTGGAGGATATGCAAATGCCGAGGGTCACTCCCTGCTTAAACCCAGTCCTCCCAGGCCAGGCTGCACAGTGAGGCAGAGCCTGACTGCTGGGTCTGTGCAGGGACCAGCTGCTCACAGCAAGACATTTTCCTCCAGACACCAGCAGCATGAGGCTCTGGGCCCTGGCCGTGCTCGTGGCCACAGCACTGGGCGGTATTTGATTCCCTGACGGCAGTAGAGGGGACAGGAGAGTCATGAATCTGGGCACTGATGCTGCTGTGACCAGAGCGTCTCTTTGTGGTGTTACCTGTGTTGGGAGTGAAAGAGGGCTTTTTTGAGGTGGACGGGCTTGCTGATCCCTTCTCTCTCTCTCTTCTCCACAGTTTCCAGGTCCCAGATTGTCCTGACACAGTCCGGTTCAGAGATAAAGAAACCTGGAGAGTCCACAAGGCTGAGATGTGCCGTGACTGGGTTCACTGCTACTGACTACTGGATGTCCTGGCTCAGGCAGGGGCCTGGCAAGGGGCTGGAGTGGCTGGTCACCTACTGGAAAGCAGGGCAAAGTGACTACTACTCTCCAAGCATCAAAGGGCGATTCACAGCCTCCAAGGACAGCTCCAACTTCTACCTGCAAATGACCAGCCTAAAACCCGAGGACACGGCTGTGCATTACTGTGCCAAAGACACAGTGAAAGGAAACCTATTGGAGCCTGCACAAACCAGAGAGGGATGCTGAGCTCCCAGCCAGGCAGCCCCAGCCTGCTTCTTCCTTTGTGCCCACTGCTCTGGTGGCAGCTGCAAGCCCCTGCTCGGCCTCCTGCTTTAACCACACACTTCCCTTGTTTACAGGTCACTTAAGTTTCTCCAACAGGCATCAGCAGCCCCAGGTCTGGGAAAGGGAAGCCAGGAGGCAAAGACTCACAGAGCAGCCATGCTGACATGGCCTGGGGGTGGGGAAGGGTCATATCCAGTCCAGCCCCTGCTCAAGGCAGGACCAGCCCCGTCTGACCCAGCCCAGATACACATTTCACTAACCTGCTCCTAGCCATCATGATCAACCCTCTCAAACAGCTACCAGGGCCAATGCAGGATCACCCAAAGCCACCTTAAAGCACCCAAGAGAAAGAGGGGGATTGGGCCCTGCCAGTGTCCTGCTGCTGTAAGGACTGAAAGGAGTTTAAATCATGCTCCAGACATCCGAGGCAAAGGCCGTGACACTGCTGCAGAAAAAGGTGGCCCCTGTATCCCCTAGTTCTTTCCAATCACAGGATGGGGTAACATCCCCCCCTCAGCCAAAGTGCAGCAATTGGACTGACGTGGGCAGGACTCTGCAGCCTGGGACCTCAGGGGTTTTTAGTCCCAGAAGTAGCATCGGCACAGCCCAGCCAAAGCCCCCAGCAAGTAGGGGGTGCTGCGGAGGAAGAGAACACATGGCCAAGCACCTGTGACTCTGTTCATTAGCAATGGGGTGCATCCTATAGCAAGACCCAAGCCTTTGTGCAGGCACCATCCTGTGTTTCCAAACCATTGGCCAGTAAAGCAGCATCACTGACTACAAGGATGGATTCAGCACAGTCCCCAGGTACCCTGGCTCATGCAGGAGCCCAGAGAGGGATGCTGAGCTCCCAGCCAGGCATCCCCAGCCTGTTTCTTCCTTTGTGCCCACTGCTCCGGTCAGCCCAGACTCTGAGGCAGGTTCACCTCCAGCCCCCACCCAGAAACTGTCTCACCCGCGGACCCCTGCCTGCACCAGCACACAGGTCAGCTGCAGAGAGCACGGAAATCCAGGCCAAGGCTCCCAGTGTCCCACAGCTGCTGGTTGGTGCAAAGCAAAAGGCCACTGAGTTTTCTTCTCCAACCCAGCAAATGCTGTCCTCAGGGCTGCCCTTGTTGTAAGGAGGGGTGATAGGCAAATGCAGCTCCCAGATCAGGTGGAGGATATGCAAATGCAGAGGGTCACTCCCTGCTTAAACCCAGTCCTCCCAGGCCAGGCTGCACAGTGAGGCAGAGCCTGACTGCTGGGTCTGTGCAGGGACCAGCTGCTCACAGCAAGACATTTTCCTCCAGACACCAGCAGCATGAGGCTCTGGGCCCTGGCCGTGCTCGTGGCCAC
The DNA here is from genome assembly GCF_000455745.1 of Alligator sinensis. Lineage (NCBI taxonomy): Eukaryota > Metazoa > Chordata > Crocodylia > Alligatoridae > Alligator > Alligator sinensis. The sequence continues at coordinate 59,475 of NW_005843663.1, read as the reverse complement.
AGCACTGGGCGGTATTTGATTCCCTGACGGCAGTAGAGGGGACAGGAGAGTCATGAATCTGGGCACTGATGCTGCTGTGACCAGAGCGTCTCTTTGTGGTGTTACCTGTGTTGGGAGTGAAAGAGGGCTTTTTTGAGGTGGACGGGCTTGCTGATCCCTTCTCTCTCTCTCTTCTCCACAGTTTCCAGGTCCCAGATTGTCCTGACACAGTCCGGTTCAGAGATAAAGAAACCTGGAGAGTCCACAAGGCTGAGATGTGCCGTGACTGGGTTCACTGCTACTGACTACTCGATGTCCTGGCTCAGGCAGGGGCCTGGCAAGGGGCTGGAGTGGCTGGTCACCTACTGGAAAGCAGGGCAAAGTGACTACTACTCTCCAAGCATCAAAGGGCGATTCACAGCCTCCAAGGACAGCTCCAACTTCTACCTGCAAATGACCAGCCTAAAACCCGAGGACACGGCTGTGTATTACTGTGCCAAAGACACAGTGAAAGAAAACCTATTGGAGCCTGCACAAGAACCAGCGGAGAAGAAACCTGTCTGCCAGAGGGAGGCAGAGGCAGCAGCTGCAAGCCCCTGCTCGGCCTCCTGCTTTAACCACACACTTCCCTTGTTTACAGGTCACTTAAGTTTCTCCAACAGGCATCAGCAGCCCCAGGTCTGGGAAAGGGAAGCCAGGAGGCAAAGACTCACAGAGCAGCCATGCTGACATGGCCTGGGGGTGGGGAAGGGTCATATCCAGTCCAGCCCCTGCTCAAGGCAGGACCAGCCCCGTCTGACCCAGCCCAGATACACATTTCACTAACCTGCTCCTAGCCATCATGATCAACCCTCTCAAACAGCTACCAGGGCCAATGCAGGATCACCCAAAGCCACCTTAAAGCACCCAAGAGAAAGAGGGGGATTGGGCCCTGCCAGTGTCCTGCTGCTGTAAGGACTGAAAGGAGTTTAAATCATGCTCCAGACATCCGAGGCAAAGGCCGTGACACTGCTGCAGAAAAAGGTGGCCCCTGTATCCCCTAGTTCTTTCCAATCACAGGATGGGGTAACATCCTCCCCTCAGCAGAAACCTGGCAATTGGACTGACCTGGGCAGGACTCTGCAGCCTGGGACCTCAGGGGTTTTTAGTCCCAGAAGTAGCATCGGCACAGCCCAGCCAAAGCCCCCAGCAAGTAGGGGGTGCTGCGGAGGAAGAGAACACATGGCCAAGCACCTGTGACTCCACAACCATCCACAGGCAATTCCCAGCACCTGAGGACAGCTCCACCTGAGACCTGCAATGAGCAGCTGGAGCCTGAGGACCCACCCTGTATCCCCATCCTGGAAACACCCCTCCCTGTCTGGGGGAGCAGCAGAAGCAGCAGCTGCCAGCACAGCTGTCTCTCTGCAGGGTTAGACACACTCGGCATCCAGGGCTGGTGAGCAGCTGATCCACAGCGGAGGAGGGAATTGCCCTGCATGAACCATTCCCACTTGGCTGGCCAGGGGTGTGGGGTGTCTGGGTCCTGCCACACCTCAGGGAACACGTCTGCAACTACAGCCTCCGTTAGGGAGAGAGCAGGATGCAGGGAACCGCAGCAGGACACACCTGCCTTGGAGGTGCAGGCCGATCCTACCTGCTGGACTGGGGCCCTACATGATGGAAGCAGATGGTATTGGGGTTCCTGATGGTATTGGGCTATCTGGATCACCTAGGCAGCGTCACCAAACCCCTCCCCTGCACTGACCTCCCTGCTCTGCCTCAGGCAGATGTGTCTCCATCACACAACCCCCTGCCTTCCCCCCACCCCCCATGAAGTGCAGGCAGGACCCAAATGCTCTCAGCTCTTATCTCCCCAGGGGCACCTGTGAACAAATCCTACCTGGGTGGTCCTGCAGGGTCCCAGAGCTGGGGGTCCCCAGGCACACAGGCCCAGTGGGACTCAGCAGTTCTGGGCACCCAACCCCACTGTGACATCTGAGGGGGTGGCTGTTTGCTCCTGTCCCCTCCCTCAGAGCTCAGGACTGGTCACTGACTCTGGCTGTTCCCTTCAAGGTGTCCCCTGCCAGGTGCAGCTCCAGCACCCAAGTGAGAGGCTGGTGGGACTGGGGAAACAGGGACCCTCTCACTCACCTGCACCATCTCCAGCAGCTCCACGTCCATGCTAATCACCAGCTAGAATTCGCAGTGGCAGCCTCCAGGGATGGCATCAAGGATGGAGGGATAGCCTTCAGTGGGTGGACTCATCTACTATGCCATGGAGGATGCTGGTACCTTTCAGGGACAGGCCACCATCTCACAAGACTCCTCCAGGTACCAGTTTGTCTCATGGCTGTGCTTCCTGGTGTCTGCAGACACCAGCATGCATTGCTCTGCCAAGGAGGAGTCACAGCCACACAGAGCAGGGCAGGGGCTCTGCAAGAACCAGAAACAGCTTCTCTGCACGGTCCCGACCCACTGCTCATCACTTGGAGCCATGGGAGTGGATTGTGCTGGACCTCGTCCCTCCCTAACAGATACAAAACCACAGGGAGAAGTAGCAGGAGCTTTGCCAAGCGTGTGTCAGATGGACA
>NW_005843663.1:48475-56913 GCF_000455745.1 Alligator sinensis | reverse complement strand
TACTGAGAGTTTGCGCTCCCTCATGCAACACGGGAACTGCAACCTGACATCGCAAGGGGAGCAAGGATGTTCTCCCAAAGGCAGCTTCCCAAGGCATCAAAAACACATTCCCACATGGATTTCAACTGAGTCAAAGCTGGAAGGGCACATTGGGATCAGGCCATTCCGCCTCCCCATGGACTAGATTGGGGCCAGGATGTGCTCTTCCACCAACATAACTAGACTTGGCCTCTTGTACCCCCCACCCATCTCCACCTGCTGGATTGGACCCACCAGCTGGATCTGGCCTGCAGATGGACTGGGCACGGTGCATCCAGCCCATAGGGCAAAATGTTTGAGCACCACTGCCTGGATGGTCACAAGGCAAAGAGAATTGTTCTTAACCAAGCACCAGAGAACTTTTCTGCCCTCCAGTGCTCAAAAATCCCTGATGATGGCCTTCCCTGCTGCAGGAGATTTGGGGACCCACATCCCAAGATGATTCTGGAACCTGGGTGCCCCAATTTACTAGAAAGTCTTGGAAATGGGACCCTCTTGCACAACTGAGCTCACTGTCCAGGTGAAAAAATCTGCTGGGTTCAAGTCCCCAGCTGTGCGGGGTTCAATGTCAGCCACCTCCTATATCCACCAATGAACTCACCTGATACTCTGCCAGAATTTACTACAGTCTCCATCTCCTCCCAGATGCTGAACAGCCCTGCCCTGCTTGCTGGGACTCTCTGCACCTCCACTCTACAGAGCCAAATGCCCCAGGCAGTAGCACTGAGCCACTCAGTGCTTCAGACAACACATCGTACCCTGAATATCTGCCAGTCCTGCCTGGATGCAATTTCATGGGGCCATGGCCAAAGTTTGAAGGTCTCATTAGGCAGCGTAAAGAGGGGCCTGGCTGCAGGGAGTATCTCGCTGAGGGGCAGTGACAGGCCTAGCTGGACTGAGCTGCAGCCTACAGCCCCATCTCCTCTGGGTGCCCAGTCCTCTACTTCCACCAAAGCTCTTTTACCTCCGGGACCAAATCCAGCCCATCTCCCGCAGCACCTGCAGCTCCTTTCCAACCGCATGTTCTCATGGGACCTTGTTCCCTGAGTGGCTGCTGTGCATTGCTCACACATTTTCTGCAGGAAGCATGGCATGAAATAGGCACTGCTTTAAGACAGAGATCAACCAGTGACCCTGGGGTGGAGGCAGGGGTCAAATCCAGAGACAGGAAGAACACAGGAGAATGAGCACCTCCTGCCCACAAATCCCACTCGCAGGCTGGAGGTCTCCTGGCTACCATATTCTTTCTGTAATATAGAGCCAACAGTCTGAACACACAACACCTCCTCTGCAAATGATTTGTCTCTTAAATGGGACAGAAAAGGACCAGAGCTTTGTGACCCCATCTGTGTACCTCTATTTGCTATTGTATTTTGTTTTCACACGGGAGACTCCCAAGATCTGGGTGATCTTACATTAAAGGTGATCTTATATTCCTAAGAAAGTGGAATCCAGGCTGGGGAGAACCACAGAGAAGCCCCTGCCCCAGGGGGTTTCCTGAGTCCCAGCCCAGTGTCCAGTCTCTCTCACCCTGCTCTCAGCTTCCCATTAGATCCCAGGCCTGAGACGTGCAGATCTGAAGAGCAGGTCACAGAGTCCGTCTCCAGGTCGAAGAGCTCACAAAGCCCAAGGAGGACACCAGCCTAACCTGAGTCCTCCCTTTGCCAGAGCTTATTCCCACCCCGGGAGCCACATGCAAATCTCTTCAGAGGGGCTCCTGATTAAATGCAGCCCCGCAATAGAGGAACCTCAGTGCTTGCACTGCCCCCTCCTGCCTGCTGTGGCGTCTCCCCAGTCCCGTGGCAATAGGGATGGAATTGCTCCGGCTTCTCCTCCTCCTCCTTTCTGCCCTCACCTGTGAGTGTGGAGGGGACTGTGGGTAAATGCAGGGTGGATCCCAGGATCTGTGTACTTCTGTCCTGTTCCAGCTGCAGCACGTCCCTCAGTCGCAGCGGTGCTCCATGGATCTGGTGTCCCTGTACCACACATCACTGGTACCCATGGCTGATTGAACCTAGGACAAATTTAAATCGCTTCGCCAAGACTTTGGCAAGCAGCTTATAGTCGAAATTCAGGAGAGTGATAGGCCTCCAGTTCTTCAAATCTTCCCTCAGACACTTCTTGTGCAAGAGGCTCATGAGGCTCTGGTCCATCCCAGGATCCCCCAGCATTGCTGACTGGGGCACTGCATTTCCTGCCTGAGTCCCACATCCCTGAGCACCTCCTTCCCATCTGCACTGATGTCTCTTGGGTGAGAAGCAGTGAAGGAGCCGGCCCCTAAGCCTGCTCCGACCCACCTTGTCCTTGCAGCACAGTGGGGTGAGCTGCACTGAGCCAGAGCCTCCTGGCAGCTCTTGTACTTCCTGGGCCCAACCATATACACATCCTCCCTGCCACCACCACACCCCGATCTCTCATTACCAACCCCTGGATCCCAGCAGCTGAGTGAAACTCCCAGGTCACAACCACCATGTACCTGCTTCCGGCTGTCCTCTCCCTCCTGGCCCTGCCCTTAGGTCACTGCTTGCCTCTCTCCATAACCCCCGAGGGCTCCATCATGGCTGGGCTAAGCCCCAGGGCAGGTTTCCCCTGCCCCACAGTGGGCAGCGCTAGGAGGGACATCTCATGGACCAGGAATTTCAGGGGCTCACCTGCTCCATGCATCCCTTGCAGGGGACATCTCTGAGGTGTGGCTGGTGCAGCGGGTAATGGAGCTGGTGAAGCCCAGAGAGTCTGCCTCGCTCGTGTTGTCTATGGTGCTGACCTTTGGGCTCATGCTTGGAGCTGGGTCCCGCAGCCTCCTGGGAAGGGCTTGGAGTGGCTGGGACTTATCCAGGGGAATACAAACTTGCAGTACAATTCAGTCTTCAAGAACTGAATCAAAATCACCGAGAAATCACAGATCTAAGAACCGGGTGTATTTGGTACTGAACAACATGGGGGCAGCTGACAGGGCCACCTACTACTGTGCCAGGGGAGCACAAAGACACAGGGCAAAGGGGTGTCCTTACAAAATCCCTCCTGCCCTGAGTGAGAGCACGTTCTGACGCTGAACCAGCACTACGTCACCTGCAGCAGGATGTGCATGCAAGGGCCTTGCCTTTCAGGCACACCCACCCCGTCCTGTTCGTCAGGGTTGGGCACTGCTGCCCTGCACTTCGGGTGAGATGGAGCAATTTAGGAGCCCAGAGACACAATACTTCAAGGCATCTGTTGAAGCATGAGCTTCATAGCACTGCTGTCTTGGGGCCTCATGTCCTAGGTTCCTTATCATGGCCTAGCCCCACAGGGACTCCAGTAGCCACCAATTTTGGGCCAGGTCATCCAAAATCCACATGTGACAGAAACACAGAGCGTGGTTGTCAGTGTGGAGGTTTGGGCTCACCTCCTCCCACCATCTAGCAGGTTGCATAGCCCAGGGCTTCTGCAGGCTCAACTCTGCCAGCAAGGGCCCCTCATCTGCCTGAGCCTGCTCCCAGCTTTCATCTTGTGGAGAAAGTCACAGGGATGTGAAGATAAAATGGCCATGGTCTTTCTGATATAACCTGGCTTTCCTATTGTCTGCTTTCCTACAAATCTAACCACAGCTGACAGGGGAGCAGGGATTTCTAAATACGCTGTACCTCTAAGTACAGCACCAGGGGAGAGATGTTCAAAATATTTAGGTGCCCAATGCCCAGCCATTCCAGAGAGAGCCAGATACCTACCAGCCTTCCAGCACCTGCACCCTCCTGTGCAGCAGGTCTTCTCGCAATGAGGTGAATGCCCCCAACTCTTTGGGAACCCCACAAGGCCACTCTTGAGAAGCTTGACCTCTCAATTCTCTGAAGATCTGCCCCAACAATACAAAAATGTCAAAGGTTGTGGCAGGTCAGGGCTGTACCGGATTTTGCGATCCTAACTGAATAAGCAGAGGGATTTTTTGGCCAAGTGACTGCAGAGCCACTCGCCATCATTTTTTAAAACTAATGGCTATAGGGGAGGCCCCAGATGATTTGAAAAGGGCAAACATAGTGCCCATATTTAAGAAAGGAAAAAAAAAGGAGGATCCAGGGAACTACACACCAGGCAGCCACATTTCAATCCCTGGAAAATCATGGTGCAGACCCTCAAGAAATCCATTTCTAAGTACTTGGAGGAGAAAAAGGTGATTAGGACCAGTCAGCATGGGTTCACCAGGGGCAAGTCATGCCTGACCAAACTGATTGCCTTCCATGAGGAGGTGGCTGCCTCCATTGATGTGAGATGTGTGGATGTGATATACCTGGATATTAGCAAGGCTTTTATTGTTTTGTCCCGGTTCACCAGGGGCAAGTCATGCCTGACCAACCTGATTGCCTTCCATGAGGAGGTGGCTGCCTCCATTGAATACCTGGATATTAGCAAGGCTTTTATTATTTTGTCCCACAACAGTCTCACATACAAGCTAAGGAAGTATGGGCTGAAGAAAGGACAGTAAGGCAGATAGAGAACTGGCTGAAGGATTGGACTCGGAAAGTAGTATTCAATGACCTGATTTCTAGTAGGCAGCTGGTATCAAGTGGAGTACCCCAGGGGTTGGTCCAAGAGCTGGTTTAGTAGTTCAGTGTCTTCATCAATGACCTGGAAGACATCATACAGTGCTCCCTCAGCAAGTTTGCACAGGACACCAATCTGGGGGGAGTAGTGGATATGTTGGACGGTAGGCTGAGGATTCAGTGTGACCTGGGCAAATCGGAGGTTTGGCCCAGAATGTATCAAGTGGAGTACCCCAGGGGTTGGTCCAAGAGCTGGTTTAGTAGTTCAGTGTCTTCATCAATGACCTGGAAGACATCATACAGTGCTCCCTCAGCAAGTTTGCACAGGACACCAATCTGGGGGGAGTAGTGGATATGTTGGACGGTAGGCTGAGGATTCAGTGTGACCTGGGCAAATCGGAGGTTTGGCCCAGAATGTCTCTCATGAGGTTCAACAAGGACAAATGCAAAATTCTGCATTTAGGATGGAAAAATCCCAAGTCCTAATACAGGCTGGGGGCTGACTGCCTGGGCAGCACCTCTTCTGAAAAGGACCTGGGAGTTACAGTGCACAATAAGCTGAATATAAGCCTGGAGTGTGCCCTTGTTGCCAAGAAGGCTAACGGCATCCTGGGCTGCATTGGTAAGTGTGTTGCCAGTAGTTCAAGGGAATTGGGTCTTCCCCTCTATTCCGCACTGGTGAGGCCACATCTGGGGTACTATGTTCAGTTTTGGGCTGTATAAAGACAGTATAAAGAGCAATGGTCTCAAATAGCAGCAAAGGAATTTTAGGTTAGCTATTAGGAAGAATTTTCTCACGAGGAGGGTAGTAAAACACTGAAACAGGTTACCCAGAGAGGGTGTGGACTCTCCATCTTTCAAGACCCGGCTAGACAAAGCTTTGGCTGGGATGATCGAGTTGGGGATGGTCCTGCTTTGAGCAGGACATTGATTAGATGACCTCCAGATCTCCTTCCCAAACTTAACTTTCTATGATACTATGCTAAATGAGTCTGGCCCAGGGGTGGTGAAGTCTGGACAGACTCTCAGCCTGACCTGCACCGTGCCTGGATTCTCCCTCCCCAGCTGGGATGTGCACTGGGCTCACCAGACATCAGGGGAAGTGCTGGGGTGGGACTAAGCTATCTGGGCTGGTGGAGGCACCGTCTCCAACAGTGCTCTCCAAAGCCACCTCAGCATCAGCAGAGAAACATCCAGCAGTCAAGTGCACCTGCACCTGACCAGGCTACAGGCTGGAGAAACAGCCTGGTATTACAGTGCCATAAAGGCACACAGCGAATGAAAACCCATGGGAGCCTGCACAGAAACCAGCTCTGCAGGGCCCGCCTGCCTGGGCAAGAGTCAGAGGCAGCAGCACCGTGCTCAGCCTGCTGGGTCAGACACACCAGTCTTTAGATCACTGGAACCGGCCACGTGTCGCCTCGCTGGAGCACTGATCAACGTATGCTGTTCACACAAAGGCTTTGTTAAATCTTTGGCAAGAGTATGCCTGACTAGCAACCCTAACGGATGCATGAGCACCTCACAAACAAAACATGGCATGTGGGCCAGATGTGCACTCCTGCCGAGAGATGGGATGCAGAAATGATGGTTCAAGGCAGCATAGTCCAGAACCAGGCTAAAGTTGGAACAGCAACCCCTAGGTCAGAACATGGAACAAGGCCCTGGTACAGGATGGTCTGAGACATTCAAGATACAGATGGAGTGTAACACATGATTTGTTTAAACCATGGTATAAAAGGAGAATCAGAAAATTAGAGAAACATTGCAGTACCCTGGAGGAGCCTGCATGGTGCTGTGCTGACTACCTTGTCACAAGGACAAATGCCGTAGATCCTGGTCTGATGTAATTGTTAGGTCAAAACGTGTTAGGGCTGTGCCTGCAGACAATAAACCTGGCCAGATCTTTGCCACCAAACTGAGTCTGTTTTCCTTCTCTGAGACGAGATTGGTGTTGAGAGCGCTTGACTGTGGCTTGTCGACACCGCAGCTCCTGAGACTTGAACACTGACAACACATTATTAACACCCGATGAGGACAACAGCATTGATGACAAGGACAATCCCAGATGACAGCCAGCCAGCAGGAGTCACTGCTACAATTGAGCACCTGGAGTGCAGCAGCCATGTGGGTTCACCCTCTGAGCTGGGAAGGGACATCGCAGCCCCACGGTGGTGACCAGAGGAAGTTGGCTGGGTTTTTCCAATGCAGCAGGAGAGACCAGCTCCCATCATGAATGTGATCCCTGCATCCCCCTGGGAAACAGGCCCCACTCAGCTCCAACACGCATGGGAGAGGAGGAGAGAAAGGAGATGATGAAAGCAACAGGCCTCACCCCCTGCAGGCTGCTTTACAGCAGGTACACTTCCCTGCCAGACTCCCTGCGAGCACCTGCCATGGAAAGGTTTGCTCCAGCCCTTCTTCTTTCGCAGACACCAGACAAGTCCACGGCCACATGCTCAGAGGCTGATGGGTACATGGGATCACACACAGGAAGGATACCCAGCACCTGAGGGATGGTGGGTGCCCGAAACCCTTTTGCAGCCTGAGCAATCCCCATCTCCTGCTGAGCTCCCTGCCCTGCCTCAGGGGGATGAGTCTCCTTCACACAGACTCTGACCAGTGCTGGCAGGACTCAAATGCTCTCGGTTCTTATCCCCAAAAGGGAAAGCACATACAAAACCCTGTCTCGGGGATCTACAGTGGTGTGGCTTAGTGAAGACAGGGCCCTTCAGAAAAGGGCAAGGAAATAAGGCCCCAGACCCTGGTGTGGGAGGTACCCAGACACATGGGGTGGGAGGGTCCAGCCACTGTCTGTGCCCGGCACAACTGATCCCCCTCCCTGGGGAAAGGAGCAGGGTGGTATAAGGCAGGGGATATGCAAATCACAGACAGGCCGCCCGGTATAAATCACTCTGTCCTGCTGCCCAGACAACCCATAGCCCTCAGGTCCAGGCAGTGACCACCAACACACAAGAGCTTCCCCCAGCACCAGGGAAGATGGGACTTGGGCTCCACCTGCTTGTCCTGGCCGCAGCTCTGCAAGGTATGTCATCTTCCCACAGGTAGGGGAGGGGAGCTTTGCACGGATGCTGCCCTGATACTAGTTACTCTTGGATCCTACCTTGCTTTTCAGGTGCCTGGTCCCAGGGGCAGCTGGTAGAGTCTGGAGGAGACGTGAGGAAACCTGGAGACTCTCTGCGCCTCTCCTGCAAAGCCTCTGGGTTCACCTTCAGTAGCTACTACATGAACTGGGTCCGCCAGGCTCCTGGGAAGGGGCTGGACTGGGTGGGTGATATTAATCCTGATGGATCCACCCAGAGGTACTCCCCGACTGTTAAGGGGCGATTCACCGTCTCCAGAGACAACTCCCAGAACATGGCATACCTGCAGATGAGCAGCCTCAAACCCGAGGACACAGCCCTGTATTACTGTGCCACAGACACAGTGACTCAAACCCTATTCATGGCAATACAAAATCCCAGTTCAGATCCTCCCTTCTAAGATGCCAGGAGGGGGCAGCCACCCTGCACAGCACAGCCCTGCACAGAGGCAGGAGGGGACACAGGGGACAGGGGAGAACAGACCCCAGCCTCTAGACTCCTTTCCACTCCAGAAGCCCTGACAAAAGCCACCCCCAGGCCCAACTCTGCAGACATGGCTCCAGGCCACAGGAAAGCCCAGGCAGGTCCTTCTCAGTGCATGTCCCAGGAGGACAGCAGGTCCAGTGGCAGCAGCAGCCTGGGCAGTGGGGTGTACCCAGGTCAGGATGTGGGGGGAGGAAGAGGTTTGAGCTGAACAAGCTTTGGCTCTATCACCCGCTGCTGCCCGGGTCTCCGCTCCACACAGCCGTTCACCCTCACTGCTGGCCACGGGAAACCA
>NW_005843663.1:44299-48021 GCF_000455745.1 Alligator sinensis | reverse complement strand
AAGCGTCGGAGGCCACTCCTCCCTGCCCCTCCTGCTCCCCCGTCTTCTGCTCCCCTCTCTCCTGGGGGGCTGCTCCCAGCCAGACGGGAACAGCTGCCCAGGGGAAAGGGTGTCCGTGTCTCAGTTCATGCTTGTTGCCCCCTCACCCCATCTGTGGAGGATCCAAACCCCGGGTCTGGATAAGGCCCCAGGGGAGAGGGGAAAGGAGGCAGGGCAGAGCTCACCTGCCTCTGGGCTCCAGGGAGAACTTGTTTGCTGGTTTGGGGCATTTAAGATAAAAGCTGATACAGGAACTAAAAGACTATTTTTTTTCCCATGACACACTGGAGATCTCCCTCTTTGGAGCAGATTGAATTAAACTAGTCTGCTCTGCACACACGCTGAGGTGAACTGTGCTGTGCCACGTGCAGTTGTGTAAGTGGCAGAAGGCACGGCAGCACACAGAAAACGGCAGTGGTGCACTTTTGAACCATAGCCCCTTTAAAGTGTTTTAGTTCAAAAGTGTGTCATGACCCAATGATTGTGTGCGTGCTTCGGCACTGCAGAATTATTTCCCGCCACACGGAGCTTTCTTTGCACGGTGCAATTCTCAGCTGCAGAGAGAAATCCCCGGTGCAAATGTGTGTCCCACTATTGGCTGTTTCTAAATTATTCCCACATGGCGGCTAGCGATTGGCTTGCTAGCCGTATAAGAGGTTTGAGCAGTTTCCGCCCAAGCCGGAGATCTCCGAGAATCTCGGGAGGACCCCGAGATCCCCGATTCCGAGAATTCCGGGAGAAATCCGAGAGAATTCCATGATTACCTCGTGGACTTCTACGTAAATCTCGGACCAACTGGTGGGCTAATCTGCTACCAAGAATCTCTCCCTGTCATCGAACGCTATCCCGACATATCCCTACCCTGTGTGCTCGTCGAGAGTCATATTTTGGACTCTCATTTTGGTATCCAGAGCTCTGTCCGGTTTGTTAACAAGAAGCTCGAACTTCCTACATCTCTTGTTTGCGTTTGTTTTGCGGAGCCTAGCAAACTCCACGTGTGTGTCTTCGGTGGAGCCTAGCAAACTCCACGTGTGTTTGTCTGTAACTGCAACGCAAGCAAGCTTTCCTGCCTGCACCGCGACCATCTACGGTGTAAGTAAAGTTTTCTTTGTTCAACCGCTATGAGTCCGTGCCTAATTCTAGTCCGTCGTGCTGAATTCCCCACCCACATGCCCGGGCTGCTGGCCACAGCCCCTCCGCCCCCACAAAGTGCAACACCACCATTTTCTCAGTGGTGACACTCATTTTGCTGCTTATACAACCGGAAGTGTCACAGTGCCAGGGACTTTTCAAAGCTCCTAGCACTGTAGCACTTGCATGTGTAAAAATGCCCCAAAACTGTAAAGGGCTGTGCGACTTCACACCAATTATATCCCCTGAAAGACCTGCCCAGGTTATCATAACTAGGGAGCAACACGTAGGGCAGCAGGGCAGGAGATAGAGCACATCTGCTCTCCTACAAATAACATTTACCTTGAGATATTCAGAAGCCTTACAGAGGCTCGAGGGCACAATTTGTAATGCAGTCAGAACCCTTTGGGTAGACAGCTTAACCACTTCCAAGTACAAGAGGCTGGGGCCATTTGTAAAGGAGGTGTTTCAGCTGCTGGACACACACACAAAGCCCAGTCTCATCCCAGATGGGACCCTAAAACACTCCCAGGGCCTGCAAGGATCTGGGGCTCCACTCCCCAAGGGGGTTGGCTGACCCACAGACACTCTGTAATACCTGGCTCTGGATGCTGCAGCTGTGCTTCCTCTAAAGTCCCTACCTAGCATTCAGTGAAGCCAGCTGTAGCTACCAAAAAAGTTGGCACCTGTGATTAGTTAGTCTATAGGATACAGCTCTACCCCTGCCTTCTTTAAACCTGTCCCCAGCCTAGGGCTCAAGCCACAGTCTTGGCTGCTGAACAAACCCCAGAGGGCTGCTCGCATAGAGGAGACAAGGTGACATGCACACACACACTTCTGCTCTGTAAATGGCATAGCTGGGGACACGGTGAAACAGCAGAGGAGGAGCTGAAGAAAAAAACTGGAAGCAGAGTCTCAACAGCTATACAACAAGTATGTCACGCTCCGTATTGCAAGGAAAAAAAACCCTGCACAAACACATAGGGACCACTCACAGATGGACCAGATGCGTTCTTCTTCCACCTGCTTCATCCCCAAAGCTCACAGCCCCCAACTGATGAACCAAAATGACCCAGGTCCCCCAGATAAGGACACAGTCATCTAAGGTCGGATTGAGCAAAACCTTGATAATTTCATCCAGAATATTTACACCAAGAGGATAAACCTGATGGAGAAGGCTGAACGTAGCCAGCTCAGGTTACGTAAAGAGACAGGGTAAGGATGTGTCTCTCTGCTGGGCCCTTCCTTATCAAACTGTCACAGAGCAGAGACTTTGGGGAGAGACAAAGGTGGCTTTCTTCAACACAGGGCCCTCAGCCCGTTAAGAACAAGCCCTCGTATTGGCCACAGCCCGATACTCATCATTGCCTTTTTACTCTCATTTTCATGTCACCTACAAACCATAGGCAGAGTCTGTATGGAGGAGCCCTCACACCTCCAGGCAGAAGACCGGGCTCTCTTGGCCTTCCAGCCAGGGCTGCCACAAACACAAGGGGAGCCGGGTGGGATGTGTTAAGGACAGTGTATGGAGGAGCCCTCACACCTCCAGGCAGAAGACCGGGCTCTCTTGGCCTTCCAGCCAGGGCTGCCACAAACACAAGGGGAGCCGGGTGGGATGTGTTAAGGACAGGCCCTGCTTGCTCTACCCCGCGGGACACACACAATCAGTCACACAACAACCATGGCCCACCTAGCTCCCTGAGCCAGGGGAGTAGCAGGGGGTCGACCCCAGGGATGTTCTCTGTCATTGGGGCTTTACCAAGAAAGGAAAGTGTTTCCGAAATGACAGACTAAGACTGGATTGTACGGTGGCAACAGTGCACCTACACTTGCAGTATTTCCCACTCACATCTCTTAGGGACTGCCATCACCTAGACTCCCTCCCCTCCCCAACCCAGACTGCACCCCTCTGCCAGGCCCTGAGCTCTGAATTACTCACTGTGCAGGGACTACATCTCATGTTAATGCTGTCTCAGCCAAGCCCATAGCCCATGTACAAACCTGAGCACTCCCTCTTCTCTCTCAGCCTCCCCCACCCATCTGTGCCTTGCCTGGAGACCAGAGATCCACTGTCTGCCTCAGGGCTCTCTCCATCTCTGCACACATGGCACCAATCAATGCTGTGGATAGTGGCCGGGGGCTGACATTCAAACCCCCTCCCATCCCATAACGGGAACCTTGACATTGGAGAGCATATCCGAGCCCAGGGAGACCCTGGGCCTGCTGCCTTGCCAGTCAGTGGACCCAGGTGCACACGTGGAGGGGGCTCCAGCGTAGGGTTACCATATGTCTGGTTTTTCGCAGATATGTCCTCTTTTGTGGCCCCCTGTGCTGCGTCTGGGTGGGTTTTGAAAAAGCAGATAAATGTCTGGGTTTTTTGCTGTTCCTCTGCTCTCCAAGACGGGCTGTTTGAGGCAAAGTGAACTGCCAGTTGGGGGTCATATGCTCCCCGTCCCAGCTCCAGCAAGGTAAAGAAAGAGCGAGAGACTGGGCACATGTGCAATGCGGGAGCTGCTGGGGCAGCAGGGCTGGTGGGGTGGGCAGAGGTCTGC